>NW_020863753.1:0-34997 GCF_003713205.1 Coffea eugenioides
TAGCCAGACAATAAACGTTTCCAGTTCAGAAATCAAGTTCAAGCAGCGACCATTAACCTCAAAAAATTTCAACCAATCTTCCAGCTTGGCTCGGATAATCTTGCATTGAGGCAGATTGCACTCTTAATTTTATTTCTCTGTTTTAAAACTTACTAGTCAACTACATGCAGGCCTAATTAACTTGTCATTACTAGTTAATCAAGATTAAGGCTCCAAAACAGAAAAACTAAACCGAATGAGGCTACATTAGCAAGAGCAGTCACTTTCCATCAAAACAAAATTTCCTTAGCTTTTTATTTCTTCATCCGGCTTCATGAAATGATCATGCAAGGCCTTAATCCTAATAATCATCCAAAATCCAGTTAGTTCAGCTCCATTTCATGCTCAGATTATCACAGGGAATCAGAAATAAAATTGCATTTTCATCTCAGCTCTCGGCTGGAACATCAACATCCAAAACAGAAATTTCTAATGGCTTAATATCATCATCCGACTGCCTAACCTCACATGCATATTACTAGATGACTTAAACTTCTTGTTTTTGATTAGTTAGACACTTAATCCAACTCAGATTGTCGCATAAAGTCAGAAATAAAAACTACAATTCCAAGCAAGCTCCTCGGCAGAAATGTTTTTAACCAAAACAGATATTTTCCACAGCTTTGGTTTCATCATCTAATTACGCAAATTAACACATGCAAGGTCATGGCTGGCTTAAACTACCTCTGATTATCCATTTTTAGTCCAGAAAATTTACCTCAAAGCAAGCTAAGACCACACACGAAAATCTGAAAAATTTCTGCTCCCTCTCGGCTCTCACGCACGCGACAGGTTTGCTGGTTCTGGTTTGGTGTAGCGGCTTCAACTGGTGGAGGTGGAAGCTGGTGGTGTTGCAGCCGTGAAGTTGGTTGCAGAATGGTTGAAGTTTTGCTCACGGTTTCTCTCTGCCTTTCTTCCAGCTCACGGTCAGAATAAAACGGACAGAAGATTTCAACTCGCGTTCCCTCCCTTGCTCTCGGATGCCTCACAATGAAAATGAAGTGCAGTGGTTTGCGGTGTAGGAATGTAAAGGAAGAGGGATGGTTCCGTGGTTTTGAGTGTAGAAGTGGTTGAGTGTTGTGTTGGTAGTGCATTTTGATTGGTTGAATGGTGCGGTGCTGAAGCTTCTGTCCGAGGAGCTGTTTGTGCAGAGAAGGAATTAACATTTGTGGTTTGTGTCAGTGAAAATGAAGGAATGGTATTGTGTCTTGTGGTTGTGGAATGAAATGTGAAGTAGAGTGATTGATAGGTAGTTTTAGCCGTGAGATAGAAAGAATAATTTGGTGGTGCCGTAGTTTGTGAGAGTGGTTTACGTGTAAGAATCGATTTCGTATAACAATTGGTTTGCGTATCGAATTGGTAATAACAAATACGATTTGATTTGCGGTCAGACGTCTTGTTTGGTTTGCATGGAAGGTAAGGTAAGGTTATTTTAGTCTTTTCACTTCGCTCCTTAATCTCAACTTAATTCCTCAATTCCGACTTAATTCTAAAAATTATCCCCAAGTGCGATTTGAACGCCTAATTATACCCTACTATACCTAACCCATTTTTATCGAATAATTATCGATTAAACCTAAATGTTAAGGTTCCTAGTAATATAAAGTCAAATGAAACCAAGAAATTTCATAACTTTGGAAAATTATATTATTTTTCACGTAAACCTATTTTTACATACTTAATTGTGAACAATTAAAAATAATGCTAGAAGTTATTGAACAATAAAAGAAATGCAAATGAAATATGCACTAACTTATATATCCATTTTTCAGGGTTCTCACAGTTTCCTTGCATGCTTCAGTGGTTACGATATACTCTACCTCCGTACTGGAAAGGGCGATACATTTTTGTAACTTATTTTGCCATGATACTGCTCCCCCTACAAAAATCATCAAGTACCCAGATGTGGACTTCTTATTGTCAAGATCACCTGTCATATCTGCATCGATGTACCCATCTAATATAGTTTTACCATTGCCGAAACACAGACACAATCTAGAAGTTCCCTTGAGATACCTGAAAATCTATTTGACAGCATTCCAATGCTCCTTTCCAGGATTAGAGAGATATCGACTGACTACTCCAATTGCATGAGTAATATCTGGTCTGGTGCAAACCATAGCATACATCAAACTACCAACAGCCGAAGCATAAGAAACCTTCTCATGTCTTCTTTATCTTTCTCACTTGTAGGACACTACTTGATATTTATTTTCAAGTGACCCGCAAGTGGAGTTGAGAGTTCCTTAGTTTTACTCATGTTAAACATGTTGAATACTTTCTTAATATACTTTTCTTGAGACAACCAAAGCTTCCTATTTTGTCTGTCTCGTGAGATTTTCATCCCCAATATTTGTCTAGCCGGACCCAAATCCTTCATTGCAAAGGATTTACTTAACTCCTTCCTCAGCCTATCAATTTTCATCGTATCATGGCCAACAATCAACATATCATCAACATACAACAAGAGAATAATAAAATTACCATCTGAAAAACTTTTCACATAAACACAGTGATCAGATGTAGTCCTGTGGTACTCGTGGTCTATCATGAAAGAATCAAACTTCTTGTACCATTGTCTTGGTGCCTGTTTCAACCCATATAAGTTCTTCTTGAGACGGCATACAATATTTTCCTTGCCACTTTCTTTGAACCCTTCCGATTGTTCCATGTAAATTTCCTCTTCCAAGTCACCATGCAGGAAAGCTGTCTTCATATCAAGTTGCTCGATCTCCAAATTTAAACTAGCTGTAATACATAGAACAACTCGAATTGACGACATCTTTACCATAAGAGAGAAAATTTCTTCAAAGTCTACACCTTTCTTTTGACTAAATCCCTTCACAAGCAATCTTGCTTTATACTTTGGTTATAAGTTGTGCTCTTGAGTTTTCAACCTGTAAACCTATTTGTTCTTCAAAACTCTCTTACCCTTAGACAGTTTCACTAAGTCATAGGTATGATTCTCATGCAAGGACGTCATTTCCTCTTGCATGGCTCGCAACCAATCTTCTTTGTTCTTATGCTCTAAAGCCTCACAGTAGGATTCTGGCTCTCCTCCATCTGTTAACAACACATATTCATCAGGATTATATCTGCTAGAAGGTCTCCTCTCTCTGGTAGATCTCCTAAGTTCATCTTGTGGTGGCGTCGGTGGAGTAGGTGGCGCTTCATGCTTAGGTTCATCAGCAGCAGGATTATCACCATGATTAACATCCTCTCTCTGCTTCGTCTCAGCTCCCCCTTGATTAAAATCAATAGGCACTGGAATTGGATCTGGATCTGAATTTGAACTAGTAGGAATGTCATTTGAAGATTTTGTGTTGTCACCTTTATCAATATCTTCAATGGTTTGATCTTCAAAGAAAACAACATCTCTACTCCTGATCACCTTTTTTTCAACAGGATCATACAACCTATAATCAAAATCTTCATGTCCATAATCCAAGAAAATACACTGCTTTGATTTTACATCAAGTTTTGACCTCTCATCTTTAGGAATATGAACAAATGTCCGCCAACCAAAAACTCTCAAGTGTTTAAAAGATATATCTTTTGCCGTCCATATTTTCTCTGGGATGTCACCATCTAGAGGAACTAATGGAGAAAGATTAATCAAATCGACCGCAGTCCTCATTGTCTCACCCCAAAAGGATTTTAACAACTTAGTATTAGAGAGCATACATTTGACCCATTCAGTGATGGATTTATTTATCCTCTTTGCTACTCCATTCTCTTGAGAAGTTTTTGGCACAGTCCTTTCCAATCTAATCCCACGGGACTTGCAATAAATTTCAAACGGTCCTCTGTACTCACCACCATTATCAGCACGAATACACTTTAACTGCTTGTCAGTTTCTCTTTCAACTTTGCTATAAAAATCTTTAAATACATCTAAAACCTGATCTTTGGATTTCAAAACAAAATACCAAACCTTTCTAGCAAAATCATCAATAAAAATTACAAAATAAATAGCACCACCAAGAGACTTATCTTTCATATAGCAAATATCAGTGTGCACCAATTTTAACGTATTCAATTTTCTAGATAGAAAAAAATTTTGAAATGCAACTTTGTGTTGTTTCCCATAAATGCAGTCAACACAAAATTTAAGTGCATTACCTCTAATTTCAGGTAGCAGTTGTTTGCGAACAAGTGTCTAAATCCATTTTTCACCCATGTGCCCAAGTCGCCGATGCCAAAGGTCAATTGATGAATCACGAACTGCATTCACTTCTCCCTTTCCCAACTTGGCTTGCATCAAGTAGAGGGTACTCTGCTTCTTTCCTCTAGCAACAACGATATTTTCTTTGCTGAGTTTTCATTTGCCTCCACCTTGCAAGTTATGATAACCCTCATCGTCAAGTTTTCCAATAGAAATAAGATTAAAACGAATATCAGGAACATGTCGAGCATTTCTTAATATCAGCTAACACCCGGTATCTGTATCCAAATATATGTCTCCCATTCCAACAACTTTGCATGAAACCTCATTTTTCATCATAACATATCCAAAATCTCCTTCGATGTAGGTTGAGAAGAAATGTCTGTGAAAAGTAACATGATAGGATGCACCCGAATCAACTACCCAATCACTGTCATAATGAATAATATTCACCTGACCATCATCACAGAACACAAACATATCATCATGAGCTGCCATAATTGCTGTAGTCTCTTCATCACCTTTTTCCTTCGCCTTATCTTTTTTCTCAACTTGTTCCTGTTTTAAGATTCTGCACTCCTTCATATAATGCCCATTCTTTTTACAATAATAGCATGTAATATTTTTTCGTGACTCAGATCTGCATCTGAATTTGTCATTCCTGTTTTGGGGTTCTTTACTTTTACTTCTTCCTATTCTTTCTTTCTTTTCTGTCACCAGGGTCTGGGACTCATAAGCAATTTCTTGTTCCTTCCTCCTGAACTCTTCATTAATCACGGCCTCTTTTGCCATAACTATGGTCAACACACCATTCGAAACTGAATTGCTGATGGAGACCACCATAGTTTCCCAACTATCCGGTAGTGAACTAAATAATAATAGAGCCTGCACTTCATCATCCAACTCCAAATTTAACGTAGTTGCCTGGTTTATCAATCCCTGAAAATTACTCAGGTGTTCAGTCATATCTTCCCCATCTTTATAGCTCATCCGAGTAAGATCTGGTGTCATTAGCAATATGTTGAAAAATATTTTGATCAATCCATTTTCTAATATTACCAACAGTTTTTCTGTGCATAACAGCCTATTTTTTATCACTCATATCATTTGGTTTACCTTTATCCCCTAGAATAGGTGTGACAGCCCCACTTCTCCCAAGGGCGAACCCAAGGGTATCGGCGGGCCGCCTGCCTAGCTCGCGCTAGGACTCAAAACTTAAAGCTAATAAAACTCTTCTAAGCCACAAGAACACGATTCATAATATATACAACCACCAAAAGTCTACTTACATCTTCAAAAGCATCAAGCCAAACCGCTCTAATATACTATAACAATAACCAGCAAAAGGTAGACCCTAAGAAGGGTCCTTATACAAACCACCAAAACAAAAACAAACATCCTAACTGTTCAACTATTACAAGCCAACCTACCTATACTAGTATACGAGCCAAAAGTCCCCGCGTCGGCCCCTGCTAAGGAAAACAAAAGGAAAGGGGTAAGCTATATGCTTAGTAAGTAAACAGGGGCGAAAGCATAAATTTCACGTAACAGTTACACAGTACGAGGAAAGCAAAAGCAGAAAAGTCACATCACATAATAAGGATACAGGTGGCTCCAAAGCCAATTCATATGCCATGCGTGATCTCCTGCCGACACTCCGTCGACCACACTCAATGGTCCGTAAACTTCACTTGTACACCCACCGACACCTTATCACCCTCACTGGCCAGTCACCTCACAAACTTGCCCGGGCGAACGAAATCACAAACTTGAGCTTGAGTCACAAGCTCGGGTCACAAACTTGGTCACCTTCTCGGTGAACCGGATTCACAAAATTGGTTCATAACATGAACCTACAAACTTGGTGACCTCAGACTAAGTTGGACTGACTTCGACCAAACCCTAACCGGCTCGAATAGTCCAAACAGGTCCTAGATCGGGCCCACAAACTCACAAACTTTGCAAACTTCACAAACTTTACTCGAAAGTCACCCCGAGCCACAAGCTCAAGGGTTTTGGCTCCAAAAGGTTCATATACATATGCCAAGTACAATTACACATTCAAATTAGGGTTTAGGTCGAGTGCGATAAAGTACACCCTCGCCTAAGTACCCTTTTCACATATCTCAAACACATAGCAAAGAAAACACACCAAACTGGCCTGAATACTTACTCAAAACGGAAATAGCAAAAGTACGAAGTCGGATCGAAACGAACAGCTAGTAGTGGGCCCCACCAGTTCCGCCCAGCTCACCACCGTCTGAAATAGAAGATTGTGTCACATAATATCGCAAACGGCTACTATCGTGCCTAAAACAAGCAAAACGGCAAAAATGGCACGCGCGCACGTACATATGACGGACGGAAACGGAAACGGCCGTTAGCGGAAACGGCAGATTTGACACTCGTTTCTATTGTAATCATAAGTTGAGCTACGAATATCGGATTAAGGCGTATGAGACACCATATCGAAGCTTAAAGGATGAACAACAATTGTTATGAAGACATCCAGAACTGAAACTGGAGGCTTCAGCCCCAAATGAACCAAACACAATCACATACGAAATCTGGCCAATGCACAAATGGTCAGTTTTGAGTGCAAACTGTTTTCTATGCTACACATGGGAAAAAGAGCTGAAAATTGGCAGTTAGATAGGTCATTCCAAATGGAACAACTTTCATGAAGGTCGGCAATCCAAATTCGGAACGGAAGTTGGTCGTCAGGACCAAAACAGATCTGACCAGAAAATGGTCATTTTTACGGGCAGGCCTTATTTGCTCGGCTATATCTCAGGTTTTATAAATCCGATTCATGAAATTCCAAGGGCGTTAGAAAGCTCTGATATAGAGCTATAAGTTTGGTGTTTTGGTCGCAAGCCCAAACAGCTTGTAACCTAGTCAAACGTGAAGCCAAAGTTCCAGTCGTAAACTGTCCGGATATAAGAACAGAACAGAATTTGACGGTCAAAACAGGTCTGAGTATTTCGTTTATAACTCAGGTTATACCACTCCGTTAATCCTGAAAATTTTACAGGGATATCCAGGACTTAAGGGGCTACAACAATGTAGAAGGCCTCTCAATCCAAATCCTAGCACAACTAAGTCAAAATGCAGAAAACCAACCCAGAACCGTAATTGCAGGTTCCCAAATCACACAAAACTGTAATCAGTCCAAGTCAGTCTATACAGGTCCAAAAGCATTGATTCCAAAGCCATATAAAAGCTAAGACATCAAGCTACATTTCATCAGAAGACACCAACAACAAAATCCAAACCAATACCAGTCAAAACAGACAATTACTATCGCAGTTCGGACATTCTGTTCACCAAAAACAGCAACAGTAAAAACTGCATAACTCACTCTATACTACTCCAAATGCCCTGAACTTTTGCAAGCACTTCAAACTCATCAATACCTACAACTTTCATGTTTTGAGCAAAGTCCAATTCGGCCTCTAGCTATGACCTAAAATTTCGGACAGAATGTTCAACCAAGAACCCTAATTTTCCAGAAATTCTTCCAAATCCAAAATTGATTGCATTTATCACTAATTTGCACCTACTAGAGCCTATATAGACCATTACCAATCATCATAAACAACCACACCATCATAATCCAATTAAACCAGAAAAAAATCATCATAAAATGGAAAACCTCACCAAAACTCTTCAAATCAAGAAATAAATCACATATTCCATTACTCAAGCCACCATTAGGCACAAAATAACCATCATTAAGTATAGGAGGGAAGTTTAAGCATCACTCACCTAATAACAAGAGAGAGGAAGATGATGGACACCTTAGCTCTTCCAAAAAACTTCACTAAACCACCCACTATCACCAACTAGAAAAGTTGTATGGAAAGGAAACTAATTTATGTGCTTGATTGAGATGATTTGCTAGTGGAAAGCTTGAAGATTGAAGAGGTTTTTTCTCCTTCTTGCAAGGGAGAGAGAGAGATCCGGCTATGGAGAAAGAAAAATGGTGAATTTTGAATGATTTTTGAGATATTTAATCCTTTGGTCAAAAAAGTCAAAAATGTGAATAGTGTTTCTTAAGTTCAATCCAATAAGGAAGTGACACTTGTCACTCTCATAAATGCAATCCTATCTTTTCTTTTCTCTCTCACATCAATCATATTTCACTCTCTACTTATCTCTTAACACCCGATAAATTTCACACAGTATCCGGAATTTAACCTAATTGGCCGAATTTTTCCGAACTTTCCGCACTAGTGGGTCCCACGTCCGATATACGTTCTTATTTTCTCAAAATCTAATCGATACTTGAAAAATCATCTAAAACCTATATTTACTCAGGAACATTATCTGGGAAAATTTCCAATAAAGAAAAATATAGAAAAGGCGGGCGATAAAAACCCGAAACCACCCCACCGATTAACGAATAACCCTCATATCAGCTTACGAACGGACTGGCGCCTCACAATCTCCCCCACTTAGGACAATTTCGTCCTCGAAATTCCAATCAACGAACTAAAGGGTTGGAATACTCAAAATAATCAAAAGATCAAAATGTATACATATATATACAAGTCACGCCAACGTATACACAATATACTGCATCATATACACCAAGGGACATTTCAAGTTAGACAAAGTCAAGAGCTGCAGGTACTGTATATGTAGGTATTCACATACCACAAGTAAATCACATGTAGGGACAATATAAGGGCAAAATGAAAGAAACGCGACTTATCGTCCCACGCTCAGTGAAAATCACCCTCGTCCGGTTTCTTACTCCACTTCCCAAGGTGCCCGTTGATATCTTGTACTCACTCTAGCCAGACAAAGCCTGTTCATACTCCCAAAATGCTAGTCTCAAGTACTTGGCAGCGCCTCAACTCTGGAGTACTCAGGCACAAGAATCCGAGATAAGATAATTCACATCTCGAGCTGCAGTCCCAAGAGCAAACTATCTACAATCAAAATTCCTACCTGACGTACCTATCTATGGTCCTCAGATACCAAGAGAAAGATTTAAAACCTATAACATTTATGATCCATAACTTATGCTCGAACGAACACTTAGTCCTTCATACTTATTCGCCACTTCATCCAGACTCACTCTGCGCAGAGACCACGCGAAGCTGCTATAGGTTTTATCCCTCAATTGCTTAACTTTTAAAATCAAATCAAATCAAATCAAATCCCACAGTTCGGCATCCTAAACTTTAGCCTAGGATACACTACAGAGATCTGAAGCCTAAGCTCTGATACCACCTGTGACAGTTCTCAGGGTCACATCACGGGGTACCTATCAGCTTGCCACCCGCACGCGGGCATCCCCTACGGAGAGTTTCGCTTCGTGACTCTTCACGAACGAGAGGCTCGGGGCTTTTCCAGACGAAGGACTTAAGGTCCCAACTGTCGGCATATGGCTCTGATACCACCTGTGACAGCCCCACTTCTCCCAAGGGCGAACCCAAGGGTATCGGCGGGCCGCCTGCCTAGCTCGCGCCAGGGCTCAAAACTTAAAGCTAATAAAACTCTTCTAAGCCACAAGAACACGATTCATAATATATATACAACCACCAAAAGTCTACTTACATCTTCAAAAGTATCAAGCCAAACCGCTCTAATATACTATAACAATAACCAGCAAAAGGTAGACCCTAAGAAGGGTCCTTATACAAACCACCAAAACAAAAACAAACATCCTAACTGTTCAACTATTACAAGCCAACCTACCTATACTAGTATACGAGCCAAAAGTCCCCGCGTCGGCCCCTGCTAAGGAAAACAAAAGGAAAGGGGTAAGCTATATGCTTAGTAAGTAAACAGGGGCGAAAGCATAAATTTCACGTAACAGTTACACAGTACGAGGAAAGCAAAAGCAGAAAAGTCACATCACATAATAAGGATACAGGTGGCTCCAAAGCCAATTCATATGCCATGCGTGATCTCCTGCCGACACTCCGTCGACCACACTCAATGGTCCGTAAACTTCACTTGTACACCCTCCGACACCTTATCACCTCACTGGCAGTCACCTCACAAACTTGCCCAGGCCGCGTCCAGGTAGCGAACGAAAATCACCAAACTTGATGCTGAGTCACAAGCTCGGGTCACAAAAACTTGAGTCACCTTCTCGGTGAACCGGGATTCAACAAATTGGTTTCATAACATGAACCTACAAAACTGGTGACCGCCAGACTAAGTTGGACTGACTTCGACCAAGCCCTTAACCGGCCTCGAATAGTCCAACAGGTCTTAAGGGTCGGGCCCACGAAACTCACAAACCTTTTGCAAACTTTCACAAACTTTACATCGAAAGTCGCCCCCGAGCCACAAGCTCCAAGGGTTTTGCGTTTCCAAAAGGGCTCATATACATTATGCCAAGTACAATTATACATTTCAAATTAGGGTTTAGGTCCGAGTGCGATTAAAGTTACACCCTCGCTAGTACCCTGTTTCACTATCTCAAAAACACATAGCAAATAAAACCACACCAAACTGGCCTGAATACTTTACTCAGAAACTAAATAGCAAAAGTACGAAGTCGGATGAAATGAACAGCTAGTAGTTGGGCCCCAGCCAGTTCCGCCAGCTCACCCACCGTCTGGAAATAGAAGATTGTTGTCACACAAACATATCGTAAAACGGTACTAGTCGTGCCTCAAACAAACAAAACGGCAAAACGGCACGCGCGCCACATACATATGACGGACGGAACGGAGAACGGCCTGTTAGCGGAAACGGCAGATTTGACACTCGTTTCTATTGTAATCATAAGTTGAGCTACGAATATCGGAATTAAGGCGTATGAGACACCATATCGGAAAGCTTAAAGCATGAACCAACAATTGTTATGAAGACATCCAGACTGAAACTGGGAGGGCTTCAGCCCCAAAATGAACCAAAACACAATCACATACGAAATCTGGCCAAAATGCTCAAATGGTCAGTTTTGAGTGCAAACTGTTTTCTATGCTACACATGGGAAAAAGAGCTGAAAATTGGCAGTTAGATAGGTCATTCCAAATGGAACAACTTTCATGAAGGTCGGCAATCCAAATTCGGAACGGAAGTTGGTCGTCAGGACCAAAACAGATCTGACCAGAAAATGGTCATTTTTACGGGCAGGCCTTATTTGCTCGGCTATATCTCAGGTTTTATAAATCCGATTCATGAAATTCCAAGGGCGTTAGAAAGCTCTGATATAGAGCTATAAGTTTGGTGTTTTGGTCGCAAGCCCAAACAGCTTGTAACCTAGTCAAACGTGAAGCCAAAGTTCCAGTCGTAAACTGTCCGGATATAAGAACAGAACGGAATATGACGGTCAAAACAGGTCTGAGTATTTCATTTATAACTCAGGTTATACCACTCCGTTAATCCTGAAAATTTACAGGGATATCCAGGACTTAAGGGGCTACAACAATGTGGAAGGCCTCTCAATCCAAATCCTAGCACAACTAAAGTCAAAATGCAGAAAACCAACCCAGAACCGTAATTGCAGGTTCCCAAATCACACAAAACTTGAATCAGTCCAAGTCAGTCTATACAGGTCCAAAAGCATTGATTCCAAAGGCATATGAAAGCTAAGACATCAAGCTACATTTCATCAGAAGACACCAACAACAAAATCCAAACCAATACCAGTCAAAACAGACAATTACTATCGCAGTTCGGACATTCTGTTCACCAAAAACAGCAACAGTAAAAACTGCATAACTCACACTATACTACTCCAAATGCCCTGAAATTTTGCAGGCACTTCAAACTCATCAATACCTACAACTTTCATGTTTTGAGCAAAGTCCAATTCGGCTTCTAGCTATGACCTAAAATTTCGGACAGAATGTTCAACCAAGAACCCTAATTTTCCAGAAATTCTTCCAAATCCAAAATTGATTGCATTTATCACTAATTTGCACCTACTAGAGCCTATATAGACCATTACCAATCATCATAAACAACCACACCATCATAATCCAATTAAACCAGAAAAAAATCATCATAAAATGGAAAACTTCACCAAAACTCTTCAAATCAAGAAATAAATCACATATTCCATTACTCAAGCCACCATTAGGCACAAAATAACCATCATTAAGTATAGGAGGGAAGTTTAAGCATCACTCACCTAATAACAAGAGAGAGAAAGATGATGGACACCTTAGCTCTTCCAAAAAGCTTCACTAAACCACCCACTATCACCAACTAGAAAAGTTGTATGGAAAGGAAACTAATTTACGTGCTTGATTGAGATGATTTGCTAGTGGAAAGCTTGAAGATTGAAGAGGTTTTTTCTCCTTCTTGCAAGGGAGAGAGAGAGATCCGGCTATGGAGAAAGAAAAATGGTGAATTTTGAATGATTTTTGAGATATTTAATCCTTTGGTCAAAAAAGTCAAAAATGTGAATAGTGTTTCTTAAGTTCAATCCAATAAGGAAGTGACACTTGTCACTCTCATAAATGCAATCCTATCTTTTCTTTTCTCTCTCACATCAATCATATTTCACTCTCTACTTATCTCTTAACACCCGATAAATTTCACACAGTATCCGGAATTTAACCTAATTGGCCGAATTTTTCCGAACTTTCCGCACTAGTGGGTCCCACGTCCGATATACGTTCTTATTTTCTCAAAATCTAATCGATACTTGAAAAATCATCTAAAACCTATATTTACTCAGGAACATTATCTGGGAAAATTTCCAATAAAGAAAAATGTAGAAAAGGCGGGCGATAAAAACCCGAAACCACCCCACCGATTAACGAATAACCCTCATATCAGCTTACGAACGGACTGGGGCCTCACAATCTCCCCCACTTAGGACAATTTCGTCATCGAAATTCCAATCAACGAACTAAAGGGTTGGAATACTCAAAATAATCAAAAGATCAAAATGTATACATATATATACAAGTCACGCCAACGTATACACAATATACTGCATCATATACACCAAGGGACATTTCAAGTTAGACAAAGTCAAGAGCTGCAGGTACTGTATATGTAGGTATTCACATACCACAAGTAAATCACATGTAGGGACAATATAAGGGCAAAATGAAAGAAACGCGACTTATCGTCCCACGCTCAGTGAAAATCACCCTCGTCCGGTTTCTTACTCCACTTCCCAAGGTGCCCGTTGATATCTTGTACTCACTCTAGCCAGACAAAGCCTGTTCATACTCCCAAAATGCTAGTCTCAAGTACTTGGCAGCGCCTCAACTCTGGAGTACTCAGGCACAAGAATCCGAGATAAGATAATTCACATCTCGAGCTGCAGTCCCAAGAGCAAACTATCTACAATCAAAATTCCTACCTGACGTACCTATCTATGGTCCTCAGATACCAAGAGAAAGATTTAAAACCTATAACATTTATGATCCATAACTTATGCTCGAACGAACACTTAGTCCTTCATACTTATTCGCCACTTCATCCAGACTCACTCTGCGCAGAGACCACGCGAAGCTGCTATAGGTTTTATCCCTCAATTGCTTAACTTTTAAAATCAAATCAAATCAAATCAAATCCCACAGTCCGGCATCCTAGACTTTAGCCTAGGATACACTACAGAGATCTGAAGCCTAAGCTCTGATACCACCTGTGACAGTTCTCAGGGTCACATCACGGGGTACCTATCAGCTTGCCACCCGCACGCGGGCATCCCTTACGGAGAGTTTCGCTTCGTGACTCTTCACGAACGAGAGGCTCGGGGCTTTTCCAGACGAAGGACTTAAGGTCCCAACTGTCGGCATATGGCTCTAATACCACCTGTGACAGCCCCACTTCTCCCAAGGGCGAACCCAAGGGTATCGGCGGGCCGCCTGCCTAGCTCGCGCCAGGACTCAAAACTTAAAGCTAATAAAACTCTTCTAAGCCACAAGAACACGATTCATAATATATACAACCACCAAAAGTCTACTTACATCTTCAAAAGCATCAAGCCAAACCGCTCTAATATACTATAACAATAACCAGCAAAAGGTAGACCCTAAGAAGGGTCCTTATACAAACCACCAAAACAAAAACAAACATCCTAACTGTTCAACTATTACAAGCCAACCTACCTATACTAGTATACGAGCCAAAAGTCCCCGCGTCGGCTCCTGCTAAGGAAAACAAAAGGAAAGGGGTAAGCTATATGCTTAGTAAGTAAACAGGGGCGAAAGCATAAATTTCACGTAACAGTTACACAGTACGAGGAAAGCAAAAGCAGAAAAGTCACATCACATAATAAGGATACAGGTGGCTCCAAAGCCAATTCATATGCCATGCGTGATCTCCTGCCGACACTCCGTCGACCACACTCAATGGTCCGTAAACTTCACTTGTACACCCACCGACACCTTATCACCCTCACTGGCCAGTCACCTCACAAACTTGCCCGGGCGAACGAAATCACAAACTTGAGCTTGAGTCACAAGCTCGGGTCACAAACTTGGTCACCTTCTCGGTGAACCGGATTCACAAAATTGGTTCATAACATGAACCTACAAACTTGGTGACCGCAGACTAAGTTGGACTGACTTCGACAAAGCCCTAACCGGCTCGAATAGTCCAAACAGGTCTTAGGTCGGGCCCACGAACTCACAAACTTTGCAAACTTCACAAACTTTACTCGAAAGTCGCCCCGAGCCACAAGCTCAAGGGTTTTGGTTCCAAAAGGGTCATATACATATGCCAAGTACAATTATACATTCAAATTAGGGTTTAGGTCGAGTGCGATAAAGTACACCCTCGCCTAAGTACCCTTTTCACATATCTCAAACACATAGCAAAGAAAACACACCAAACTGGCCTGAATACTTACTCAGAAACTGAAATAGCAAAAGTACGAAGTCGGATCGAAATGAACAGCTAGTAGTGGGCCCCACCAGTTCCGCCCAGCTCACCACCGTCTGAAATAGAAGATTGTGTCACACCATATCGTAAACGGCTACTATCGTGCCTCAAACAAACAAAACGCAAAAACGGCACGCGCGCACATACATATGACGGACGGAAACGGAAACGGCCGCGGAAAAGGCAGATTTGCCACTCGTTTCTATTGTAATCAGAAGTTGAGCTACGAATATCGGATTAAGGCGTATGAGACACCATATCGAAGCTTAAAGGATGAACAACAATTGTTATGAAGACATCCAGAACTGAAACTGGAGGCTTCAGCCCCAAATGAACCAAACACAATCACATACGAAATCTGGCCAATGCACAAATGGTCAGTTTTGAGTGCAAACTGTTTTCTATGCTACACATGGGAAAAAGAGCTGAAAATTGGCAGTTAGATAGGTCATTCCAAATGGAACAACTTTCATGAAGGTCGGCAATCCAAATTCGGAACGGAAGTTGGTCGTCAGGACCAAAACAGATTTGACCAGAAAATGGTCATTTTTACGGGCAGGCCTTGTTTGCTCGGCTATATCTCAGGTTTTATAAATCCGATTCATGAAATTCCAAGGGCGTTAGAAAGCTCTGATATAGAGCTATAAGTTTGGTGTTTTGGTCGCAAGCCCAAACAGCTTGTAACCTAGTCAAACGTGAAGCCAAAGTTCCAGTCGTAAACTGTCCGGATATAAGAACAGAACGGAATATGACGGTCAAAACAGGTCTGAGTATTTCATTTATAACTCAGGTTATACCACTCCGTTAATCCTGAAAATTTACAGGGATATCCAGGACTTAAGGGGCTACAACAATGTGGAAGGTCTCTCAATCCAAATCCTAGCACAACTAAAGTCAAAATGCAGAAAACCAACCCAGAACCGTAATTGCAGGTTCCCAAATCACACAAAAACTGGGAATCGTCAAGTCCAGTCCTATACAGGTCCAAAGCCATTTGATTCCAAAGGCATATGAAAGCTAAGACATCAGCTACATTTCCCATCAGAAGACACCAACAACAAATCCCAAACCATACCAGTCCAAAACAGACAATTACTATCGCAGTTCCGGAACATTCTGTTCACCAAAAACGAAGCAACAGTAAAAATGGATAACTCACTCTATACTACTCCAAATGCCCTGAATTTTTGCAGGCACTTCAAACTCATCAATACCTACAACTTTCATGTTTTAAGCCAAGGCCAATTAGGCCTCTATCTATGACCAAAATTTTCGGACAGAATGAAGAACCAAGAACCCTAATTTTTCCAGATTTCTTCCAAAACAGAAATTACTTGAAATCTTCCACTTTTTCCACCCTCTAGAATCATTATATACCATTTCCAATCATCATAAACAACCACATCATCATAATCCAATTAAACCAGAAAAATCATCATAAAATAGAAAACTTCACCAAATCACTCCAAACCAAGATAAAAACCAGAAATTTCAGCACTTGAATCACCAATAAGCATAACATAAGCATCATTAGGTGTAGTAGGGTGGTTCAAGCCTCACTTACCAAGAAACAAGAGAGAGGAAGATGTTGGTCACCTTAGCTCTTCCAAAAAACTTCACTAAACAACTTACTAACACTAATAGGAGAGGTTTTATGGAGTAAGTTCAAGATTAAACGGTTAAGTTGTTGATTTGGGCAAGATTAGAGCATGGAATTGAGAGAGATTTTTCTTCTTTTGCTTGGAGAGAGAGTCGGCCAAGAGGGAGAAAAGAATGAGGAATTTTTGGTGATTTATTTGGTCAAAATAGAAAAAGGTGAATAGTGGTCTTATGGTAAGATTAAATCTTATGGTGACACTTGTCACCTTTTATTAAATATCTACCTAACTTTTCTCTCTCATATCAATCCAAATTGCAACCTCTACTTATCTCTTAACACCCGGTAAATTTTACACAGTATCCGAAACTTAACCTAATCGGCCGAATTTTTCCGAACTTTTCGCACTAGTGGGTCCCACGTCCGATATACGTTCTTAATTTCTCAAAAACTAACTAATACTAGAAAAATCATCTAAAAACTCTAGTTACTCAATAAAAATTATCTGGGGAATTTTCTAATAAAGAAAATGTAGAAAAACGGGTTTTCAATCTTAACCGGAACTTAGGGTTTAAATCTTAATCCCTACTTAGGGTTTTCGAAATACTCCCAAACCAAACGTTACCGCCCAAATAATGAATATCTCAACGTAGAACGAATTGGGGCCTCACAATCTCCCCCACTTAGGACAATTTCGTCCTCGAAATTTCAATCAACGAACTAAAGGGTGGAAATACTCAAAACAATCAAAAGATCAAAATGTATACATATATATACAAGCCACGCCAACATATACACAATATAATGCATCATATACACCAAGGGACATTTCAAGTTAGACAAAGTCAAGAGCTGCAGATACGATATATTTAGGTATTCACATACCACAAGTAAATGACATGTAGTGCAAGGACAAAATGAAAGAAACGCGACTTATCGTCCCACGCTCAGGGAAAATCACCCTCGTTCGGTTTCTTACTCCACTCCCCAAGGTGCCCGTTGATATCTTGTACTCACTCTAGCCAGACAAAGCCTGTTCATGTTCTCAAAATGCTAGTCTCAAGTACTAAACTCTGGAGTACTCAGGCACAAGAATCCGAAATAAGATAATTCACATCTCGAGCTGCAGTCCCAAGAGTAAACTATCTACAATCGAAATTCCTACCTGACGTACCTATCTATAGTCCTCAGATACCATGAGAAAGATTTAAGGCCTATAACATTTATGATCCATAACTTATGCTCGAACGAACACTTAGTCCTTCATACTTATTCGCCACTTCATCCAGGCTCACTCTGCGCAGAGACCACGCGAAGCAGCTATAGGTTTTACCCCTCAATTGCTTAACTTTCAAATCAAATCAAATCCCACAGTCCGGCATCCTAAACTTTAGCCTAGGATGCACTACAGAGATCTGAAGCCTAAGCTCTGATACCAACTGTGACGACCCCACTTCTCCCAAGGGCGAACCCAAGGGTATCGGAGGGCCGCCTGCCTAGCTCGCGCCAGGACTCAAAACTTAAAGCAATACAACTAGATAAATCGAAAGAGCACTATATACAATATATATACAATCCCAAAAGTTACATTTACATCCTCAAAAGTCTCGAGTCAAACCACTCTAATACACTATAACCACAAACAGCAGAAGATAGACCCTAAGAAGGGTCCTTATACAAACCACCAAAATAAAAAAACAAACATCCTAACTGTTCAACTATTACAAGCCAATCTAACTATACTCGTATACGAACCAAAAGTCCCCGCGTCGGCCCCTGCTAAGGAAAACAAAAGGAATGGGGTAAGCTATATGCTTAGTAAGTAAACAGGGGCGAAAGCGTAAATTCATGTAGCAACAATTACACAATAAGAGTAAAGTAAAAGCAGAAAAGAACAACATCATATAATAAGGATACGGGTGGCTCCAAAGCCAATTCATGTGCCATGCATGATCTCCTGCCGACACTCCGTCGACCGCAAATAATAGTCCGTAGAACTTCACTTGTACACCCACCGACACCTTATCACCCTCACTGGCCAGTCACTTCACAAACTTGCCCGGGCGAACGAAATCACAAACTTGAGCTTGAGTCACAAGCTCGGGTCACAAATTGGTCACTTCATCGGTGAACCGGATTCACCAAATGGATTTCATAAACTGAACTCAATTGGTGACCTCAGACTAAGTTGGATGACTTCACAAAGCCCTAACCGGCCTCAATGTTTTCAACCAGGTCAAGAGTTCGCCCAAACTCACAAACTTCACAAATTATTCAAATCACAAACTTTGCAACTTCACAAACTTTCATTCGAAAGTTCGCCCCGAGCCACAAGTCAAGGGTTTGTTCCAAAAGGTTCATTATACATATGCCAAGTACAATTTACATAATTAGGGTTATAGGTCGAGTCGATAAAGTAACACCCTTCGCCTAAGTGCCCTTTTACATATCTCAAACCATAGCCAAAGAAAACACCAAATGGCCTGCAATACCTTACCCAAATACAAAATAGTACTAACAAAATCGCTTCAGGCTGTTCCTGTAGTGGCCCACCGGCTCCGCCTAGTCACCACTGTCTGAAATAGAAAGATTGCTGTCACTAATATATACCAAACGGCCACTAACGTACTAACAGCAAAACGCAAATTGCACGAGCATGCCGGAAACGGCAAAGGGAGCAATCTGCCACTCAAACCGTTTTGCGCCAAAAGTTGTAGGCTAGGCAGTGTCGGATCAAGCTGGGTGAGAACGTATTCGAAGTAAAGGAAGAGCTTAACTTTATTTAGGTATCTCACCCAGATCTCAATAGTATAGGTCAAAAGCACAACAGTGCGCAGCTGTCATTGCCTTTACCAACAGCCTGTTGCAAGGGGAGGGCTGACCTAATCAACGGCTCAGAAATCGATAATCAAGAAATTCCAAGGCGTTAGAAAGCTGAACATAAGGTTAAAACTTTGATGTTTTGGCCAGATCTGAATCACTCGAAGAGACGAAATCGGTGCCAAATACCGTCAGAATGTCCGATACAAGGCAGTTCGCGGGGGGATTTCTATTATTTGTTGGTTCATAACAGGTACGGACTCGGTGTTCCGACGTACTTCATATACCGTTCGAAGCTGAGACCAAGATTAAATTTTTATGAAGAGATCGACCCACCAGATCGCAATGGATAATTCGGGAAAAACCACTCAGAAACTGGAATTCAAAACGTACACGAACGACTCTAAAACAGCCGATGTTTGTCCATAAACTCAGGATACACTAATCGTTTGACCTGAAATTTACAAGTAGATTCGACCTAGAGGCTACAATGTTGAAGAAGGCCACTCAATCCAGTTTCGAGTGTAACTAGGTCAAAAATGCAAGATACTACACCAGCATCGTAAAAACAGATTCACAAAATGTATTCTAGCACAAACATCATGAAACAGGCTACCTAAGTCCAAATTCCGAGATTCCAAAGCCATATGAAAGCTAAGATTTAAGGCTACATTTCATCAGAAGACCATAACAACCAATTCAGAAGCAATCCCAACCAAAACAACCAATTACAATCGCAGTTCTTACATTCGGCCAAAACCAGAACAGCAAGGGTAAATTCGACTTTTCTCACTCTACGGTACTCCGATTGACCTGAAATTTTACAGGCACCTATAAAATGTCATTACCTACAACTTTAATGTTTTAAGCCAAGGCCAATTCGGCCTCTATCTATGACCAAAATTTTCGGACAGAATGAAGAACCAAGAACCCTAATTTTTCCAGATTTCTTCCAAAACAGAAATTACTTGAAATCTTCCACTTTTTCCACCCTTTAGAATCATTATATACCATTTCCAATCATCATAAACAACCACACCATCATAATCCAATTAAACCAGAAAAATCATCATAAAATAGAAAACTTCACCAAATCACTCCAAACCAAGATAAAAACCAGAAATTTCAGCACTTGAATCACCAATAAGCATAACATAAGCATCATTAGGTGTAGTAGGGTGGTTCAAGCCTCACTTACCAAGAAACAAGAGAGAGGAAGATGTTGGTCACCTTAGCTCTTCCAAAAAACTTCACTAAACAACTTACTAACACTAATAGGAGAGGTTTTATGGAGTAAGTTCAAGATTAAACGGTTAAGTTGTTGATTTGGGCAAGATTAGAGCATGGAATTGAGAGAGATTTTTCTTCTTTTGCTTGGAGAGAGAGTCGGCCAAGAGGGAGAAAAGAATGAGGAATTTTTGGTGATTTATTTGGTCAAAATAGAAAAAGGTGAATAGTGGTCTTATGGTAAGATTAAATCTTATGGTGACACTTGTCACCTTTTATTAAATATCTACCTAACTTTTCTCTCTCATATCAATCCAAATTGCAACCTCTACTTATCTCTTAACACCCGGTAAATTTTACACAGTATCCGAAACTTAACCTAATCGGCCGAATTTTTCCGAACTTGTCGCACTAGTGGGTCCCATGTCCGATATACGTTCTTAATTTCTCAAAAACTAACTAATACTAGAAAAATCATCTAAAAACTCTAGTTACTCAATAAAAATTATCTGGGGAATTTTCTAATAAAGAAAATGTAGAAAAACGGGTTTTCAATCTTAACCGGAACTTAGGGTTTAAATCTTAATCCCTACTTAGGGTTTTCGAAATACTCCCAAACCAAACGTTACCGCCCAAATAATGAATATCTCAACGTAGAACGAATTGGGGCCTCACAATCTCCCCCACTTAGGACAATTTCATCCTCGAAATTTCAATCAACGAACTAAAGGGTGGAAATACTCAAAACAATCAAAAGATCAAAATGTATACATATATATACAAGCCACGCCAACATATACACAATATAATGCATCATATACACCAAGGGACATTTCAAGTTAGACAAAGTCAAGAGCTGCAGATACGATATATTTAGGTATTCACATACCACAAGTAAATGACATGTAGTGCAAGGACAAAATGAAAGAAACGCGACTTATCGTCCCACGCTCAGGGAAAATCACCCTCGTTCGGTTTCTTACTCCACTCCCCAAGGTGCCCGTTGATATCTTGTACTCACTCTAGCCAGACAAAGCCTGTTCATGTTCTCAAAATGCTAGTCTCAAGTACTAAACTCTGGAGTACTCAGGCACAAGAATCCGAAATAAGGTAATTCACATCTCGAGCTGCAGTCCCAAGAGTAAACTATCTACAATCGAAATTCCTACCTGACGTACCTATCTATAGTCCTCAGATACCATGAGAAAGATTTAAGGCCTATAACATTTATGATCCATAACTTATGCTCGAACGAACACTTAGTCCTTCATACTTATTCGCCACTTCATCCAGGCTCACTCTGCGCAGAGACCACGCGAAGCAGCTATAGGTTTTATCCCTCAATTGCTTAACTTTCAAATCAAATCAAATCCCACAGTCCGGCATCCTAAACTTTAGCCTAGGATACACTACAGAGATCTGAAGCCTAAGCTCTGATACCAACTGTGACGACCCCACTTCTCCCAAGGGCGAACCCAAGGGTATCGGAGGGCCGCCTGCCTAGCTCGCGCCAGGACTCAAAACTTAAAGCAATACAACTAGATAAATCGAAAGAGCACTATATACAATATATATACAATCCCAAAAGTTACATTTACATCCTCAAAAGTCTCGAGTCAAACCACTCTAATACACTATAACCACAAACAGCAGAAGATAGACCCTAAGAAGGGTCCTTATACAAACCACCAAAATAAAAAAACAAACATCCTAACTGTTCAACTATTACAAGCCAATCTAACTATACTCGTATACGAACCAAAAGTCCCCGCGTCGGCCCCTGCTAAGGAAAACAAAAGGAATGGGGTAAGCTATATGCTTAGTAAGTAAACAGGGGCGAAAGCGTAAATTCATGTAGCAACAATTACACAATAAGAGTAAAGTAAAAGCAGAAAAGAACAACATCATATAATAAGGATACGGGT
Source organism: Coffea eugenioides (assembly GCF_003713205.1). NCBI lineage: Eukaryota > Viridiplantae > Streptophyta > Magnoliopsida > Gentianales > Rubiaceae > Coffea > Coffea eugenioides. Next base: position 22,592 of record NW_020863753.1, read on the forward strand.
GGCTCCAAAGCCAATTCATGTGCCATGCATGATCTCCTGCCGACACTCCGTCGACCGCAAATAATAGTCCGTAGAACTTCACTTGTACACCCACCGACACCTTATCACCCTCACTGGCCAGTCACCTCACAAACCTGCCCGGGCGAACGAAATCACAAACTTGAGCTTGAGTCACAAGCTCGGGTCACAAACTTGGTCACCTTCTCGGTGAACCGGATTCACAAAATTGGTTCATAACATGAACCTACAAACTTGGTGACCTCAGACTAAGTTGGACTGACTTCGACCAAGCCCTAACCGGCTCGAATAGTCCAACCAGGTCAAGAGTTCGCCCCAAACTCACAAACTTCACAAAATTATTCAAAATCACAAACTTTGCAAACTTCACAAACTTTATTCGAAAGTCGCCCCGAGCCACAAGCTCAAGGGTTTTGGTTCCAAAAGGTTCATATACATATGCCAAGTACAATTATACATTCAAATTAGGGTTTAGGTCGAGTGCGATAAAGTACACCCTCGCCTAAGTGCCCTTTTCACATATCTCAAACACATAGCAAAGAAAACACACCAAACTGGCCTGAATACTTACCCAAAATACAAAAATAGTACTAAAGCAAAATCGCTTCGCGCGTGTTCGCTAGTAGTGGGCCCCACCGGCTCCGCCTAGCTCACCACTGTCTGAAATAGAAGATTGTGTCATAATATATCACAAACGGCCACTAACGTACTTAAAACAAGCAAAACGGCAAAATTGGCACGCGCCAGTGCGGAAACGGCAAACGGGACGGCCAGATCTGCCATCTCAAACCGTTTTGGTCAAAAGTTAGGCTAGGAGTGTCGGATCAAGGTGGGTGAGACACCGTTTCGAAGCTAAAAGGAAGAGCTACAACTTTAATTTAGGTATCTCAACCCAGATCTCAATAGGTATAGGTCAAAAATGCACAAAACAGTGCCAGCTGTTTCATTGCGGTTTACCAAACAGGCCCTGTTTGCAAGGCCGTAACTCACGGCTCAGAAATCGAAATCAAGAAATTCCAGAGGCGTTAGAAAGCTGAAACATAAGGTTAAAACTTTGATGTTTTGGCCAAGATCTGAATCCACTCAGAATAGAACGAAAATCGAGTGCCAAAATACCCGTCAGAACTGTCCAGATACAAGGCAGTTCTGACGATCTATATTGTTTGGGTCATAACAGAAGCTACGGAACTCGGATTCCGACGTACTTTATACCGTTTCGAAGCTGAGACCAAGATCTAAATTTCTTATGAAGGAGTCGACACCCAGATCGAATGGGATCAATACGAAAAACCCACGGTCAGAAACTGAAATTCAAAACGTACACAAACGAACGTCTAAAACAGGCCTGATGGTTTTGTCCATAACTCAGGATACACTAATCCGTTTGACCTGAAATTTTACAAGTAGATTCAGGACCTAAGAGGCTACAATGTTGAAGAAGGCCACTCAATCCAGTTTCGAGTGTAACTAGGTCAAAAATGCAAGATACTACACCAGCATCGCAAAAACAGATTCACAAAATGTATTCTAGCACAAACATCATAAAACAGGCTACCTAAGTCCAAATTTCGAGATTCCAAAGCCATATGAAAGCTAAGATTTAAGGCTACATTTCATCAGAAGACCATAACAACCAATTCAGAAGCAATCCCAACCAAAACAACCAATTACAATCGCAGTTCTTACATTCGGCCAAAACCAGAACAGCAAGGGTAAATTCGACTTTTCTCACTCTACGCTACTCCGATTGACCTGAAATTTTACAGGCACCTATAAAATGTCATTACCTACAACTTTCATGTTTTAAGCCAAGGCCAATTCAGGCCTCTATCTATGACCAAAATTTTCGGACAGAATGAAGAACCAAGAACCCTAATTTTTCCAGATTTCTTCAAAAACAGAAATTACTTGAAATCTTCCACTTTTTCCACCCTCTAGAATCATTATATACCATTTCCAATCATCATAAACAACCACACCATCATAATCCAATTAAACCAGAAAAATCATCATAAAATAGAAAACTTCACCAAATCACTCCAAACCAAGATAAAAACCAGAAATTTCAGCACTTGAATCACCAATAAGCATAACATAAGCATCATTAGGTGTAGTAGGGTGGTTCAAGCCTCACTTACCAAGAAACAAGAGAGAGGAAGATGTTGGTCACCTTAGCTCTTCCAAAAAGCTTCACTAAACAACTTACTAACACTAATAGGAGAGGTTTTATGGAGTAAGTTCAAGATTAAACGGTTAAGTTGTTGATTTGGGCAAGATTAGAGCAAGGAATTGAGAGAGGTTTTTCTTCTTTTGCTTGGAGAGAGAGTCGGCCAAGAGGGAGAAAAGAATGAGGAATTTTTGGTTATTTTTGGTGATTTATTTGGTCAAAATAGAAAAAGGTGAATAGTGGTCTTATGGTAAGATTAAATCTTATGGTGACACTTGTCACCTTTTATTAAATATCTACCTAACTTTTCTCTCTCATATCAATCCAAATTGCAACCTCTACTTATCTCTTAACACCCGGTAAATTTTACACAGTATCCGAAACTTAACCTAATCGGCCGAATTTTTCCGAACTTTTCGCACTAGTGGGTCCCATGTCCGATATACGTTCTTAATTTCTCAAAAACTAACTAATACTAGAAAAATCATCTAAAAACTCTAGTTACTCAATAAAAATTATCTGGGGAATTTTCTAATAAAGAAAATGTAGAAAAACGGGTTTTCAATCTTAACCGGAACTTAGGGTTTAAATCTTAATCCCTACTTAGGGTTTTCGAAATACTCCCAAACCAAACGTTACCGCCCAAATAATGAATATCTCAACGTAGAACGAACTGGGGCCTCACAGAGGCAAAATCTCGTGACATAATTTTCTTATACAGGGATTAATAAGGTATTTAAACTAAAAGTTATAATCACCAATTTCCCCATGTTCGAAGAATAATTCTCCTAACATAGACAAGCAAATGAACTAGCTTAAATGAAATAAAATTTTAATTGATATGATTAACATATATAGAGGGTAGGGGGTAGAGGATAATATAATAGGAAATATCATGCAAATGAGAAAAAATCCTAAAAGTGTGCATAAAAATATAATGAATGTCACGCAAAAGATGAATCTAACGCATGAACGATCTAATGGTCTAGTGTTATACTAGCCCATTTCTAAAGAACCTTACCAGCGTTAAACTAACAAGTAGATGGAGGGAGAAGCCACGACCAGTGTTAGTGTGAGGATTCGCAAATTCTCTTTATTTTAAATTCCTATTACTAGCTTATTTAAATATTTATTTGCCCGTTTGCTCCAAATATTTTATTTTGACCCTTTTAGATCCAATTGCATAGAACTATGACTTGTTTATATTTTTAAAATGACTTGTTACAAAATTTAAATTTTTGAAAGCTCATTTAGTGTGAATAGTGGATGCGTGTTTGGAGACAATAATCGATTCGAGAATACAATAAGATTGAAAAATTAGAGACTTGTACATTAGTCTTGAAATAGGTATTTTTATATTTAAATGTTCAATTATTAGTTAGTGATACTATCGTTATAAGAATTTCTTGAAAATTCCACTTTATCGCGCACAAATCGGAGGTACGCGTTTTCGCGCGCGCGATTAATTGAGGGACTTTAGACCTTTGTTTTTAGACCATTAAGAGTGAATAATAATAATATGAATGGAAGTGCATTAGAGGTTTAGTGCACAAGTGAAACAAACTCGAAAGGAATCGAGCACGAAACACGAGCATGTCCGCGCGAGGAGAGAGTTGACTTTTGAGACAATTTGAACCACACACTTAAGCTTCTCAAGGAAGCTTCATTTTCAGCACAACTCTCTCTCTCTCTTCACTCAAGATAGCCGACCAACAAGGAGGAAGAAACCACCAAAATTCTTCTTTATTTCATCACTCAAAACTCACCCAAATCATCTCAAAATTTACACACAACTTGCAAATCACTTGGTGATAAAGCTAAGCTAGGAAAGGAGCTTCATCTCACGGTTTTTCTTGACCTTAAAGTGACTGAAATTTTCTGCCTTAATCATCTAAGCAGGTATACGACGATCAACCTCTTGATTCTTGATTTATGGAAGTTATATTGCACTTATGAGCTCATAGATTCACATGGGTAGCTTTATATTGTTGGAAATCTTGTGAGTGGGCTCTATGAAATCCCACATTGGTTTGATGAACTGATTTGATGGGATTTGATGTTATTTATGTTGGATTAGTGCTTAATCTAGTGAAAATAAGTTGTTTTGTGGAAGATAGCTCAAAGGAAGTGAAAAGGAAATTTTTACCGTTTCTGCCCCTGCCATTGCCGTGCACTTTGGTGTACTTTCTTGTGGTTCAATTGACTTGTTTTTTATGTAAATGTGTAATATAGGTTGTGTATAAAGTTTCCTAAAAAATTTACGTGATTTGGATGAGTGAATGTTGAGATTTCAAAAATTTACCAAAGCTGGAAACGGGTGTCCAGAGTGCTCTGGCAGTGTTTTTGTTTTGGCCATAAATTTTTACTTCGACGTTGAAATCGAGTGCCGTTTGCGGAACTAGAAACTAGACATTTCCAGTTTTCCAATGGTACAAAATGCATGCCCTGGTTCCACCTGAGTGAGCGGTACCAACCTTGTAAAGTTGCCTGTTCTGTTTCTCGTCTGTATTGGAAGCTCTGTTCTAAGCTGCGACTTGATGCTCAAATATGAGCTAGTTGTGAACATAATTTTAGAATGATTTCTTCTAAGAAATTGTATCCTTATGAATGTAGTTTTCAACGCCACTGACCACGCTCAATTCTGAGTTGAATTAAGTGAGATGTGGCCGAATTCCAGAACTGTCTTCGTGAAAAAAAACCCTAATTCTGGACTGATCTATAGCTAATCTTGATTTGGGACTTGTTATTCGAAATCCTTGGTGTTAATCACCTATCAAACATATTTTGGATATTTCCTACACTTTGTCCTCATAAATGAATCGTGTTTGAGGAATGTTCATTGGCCAAATGTTTGAGAAAAGGAAAACTAAAGTACAAGGCATATTTGCCTTGGAAATTCTTGGAACTTCAATGGTTTTGTTAACTGACTTCCCGTGCGAGTTTTTGCATGAAAATTTACAGAGGAATAGCCCTTAGATGGTAGTGTAATACTGATAACTTTAGTGCCATTCCAAGTTCATTTAGATGCTCAACTAAAGTACCAAAGCTCAAGCTTTAAACCTGGAAAACCCCTGTTTGAGGAGGAAATTTCAGTGACTTTGAGCCACTATATCTTGGTGCTCAAAACTCTAATTCTTGTTCCGCTTGTTGTGTTGAAAACTTTGATTGTAACTCTAATTGATTTCCAAATTTTAGAGGCTAGTTCACATTGTGTGAATTTTGCTAGATTTTCAAACTTTGCCGAAAATCAGCCCAAATCTATCTTGGCATTCCAAAACAGCCACTTTGAGCCACATTTTGAATGTCATCCATTTGGAATCATGGAAAAGTATTTTCTAGGAACTTTTAGTTCTTTGGAAGTAGTTTCCAACGGTACCAAATTTTCCAATTTTGGACTTGTAGAGAGTGAGTTATGATTTTTCCAAGAATGCCCCTAAATTCAATAATTCTTGACCTTTTGAAAAATTTTCGCGCGGGAACAATTTCAAAGAATCCGGCCGTATATCCCGCCAAAATACTTGGCCGGATTGGTGGTGAAAATTGAAAAAATTTTGGATCCTCACTGGCTTGAATCCGGCCGACAATCCGACTGGATATCAGGCCAATTCTTGGCCGGATTGTGACGTGGTTTCTACAGTCCATCTTCGATCGTTCGTTTGAAAAAAATGATTTATACCTACTCGTTTCCGTCCAACGATTTTAAAGATGAAAATTGGATTTTTCTTGTATATTTAAACCCTACTTTTGAGTCTCGATTTATAAGAAATTAAGACTCATTTTCGTGATGTTTTCTTAGATTGTACAAGAGTGCAATCTTCCTTGAAAATTAGGGGTTTTAAGTGATAGTGTGTAATAAACAACTATTGTTTGCTCAGGTGCTCAAGGAGACCTTCAAGAGGATCTCGAGGGGAACACCTAAAGACTTGTTTACGCACTTACTCTCCTGTTTCAATTGGTGAGTGTCAAGTGCATGAATATTTGGAATTTATGTGAATTGCTCATTATGAAATGGATGGGTTATAACTGCTGAGTCGAGGGTGTACTTTATCGAATGCGTTCTCAATAAAATGAATTGTAATTGAATTGCCTGAATTGAATTGCATTATATGTTATGACTGTATATGTCGTTGGAGTGAATCTCCTCGATTCATAATTGAACTGTATGACTGCCGATTGGAGTGCGCTAATCGGCCTATAATGGTATTTGTCGATTGGACTGAATGTCATCAACCCTTATAATTATAATCGTATAATCGGGTCTCTGAACGATAGCATGTACCACACCGATTCGGGTGGGAGGTACCTCTCATGTCGGATCAAAACCCTAAATAAATGATCGGTTCTTTAAGCGATAGCATGTACCACACCGATCAGGGTGGGAGGTACCTCTCATGTCGTCTCAAAATCATAAACCATCATAAGTCGATTGGAGCGATGTCTCATCGACTACTGGGCGATAGTATGTACCACACCAATTTGGGTGGAGATACCTCTCATTCGACTCAGAACTATAAGCAAAGCATAAGTCGATTGGAGCGATATCTCATCGACCACTGAGCGATAGTATGTACCACATCGATTCGGGTGAGAGGTACCTCTCATTCGACTCAGAACCATAAATGTATAATCGATCACCGAGCGATAGTATGTACCACACTGATTTGGGTGGGAGGTACCTCTCATTCGACTCAGAATCATAAATGGAATAAGTAAAGTTCTACGAACTATTGGATTGGATTTTGGCAAAGCAAGTGGAAATGAGCTCCTAAGAGCTCCCGTATCCTTCTTGAATGTGTTTTGTGAATATTCAGGAATTGCTTAAATATTATAGTTTTAACTCTCGTACCAGCTTTATTGCTACTTGAATTACCTGCTTGCATGATTTTCTTGGCCTCACTGAGCATCAGCTTATCCCATTAGTTTTGTTTTCCTTAACAGGAGCCGAAATTAAGGGAATTATGGAGAGGTCGACTTGATGCCCCTTTTGATTAGAACTTTGAATGTATTTATTTAGACAACTTTTGGAAGTTGTATATTTTGGGAATGTAAGATATTTTGGTAGTTTATGATGTAAGACTTAAACGATTATTAAGGAATTGACCTTCCTTTATATCTTCGACTTTTAGTATCGATTGGTTATTCTTAAGTTTGAATTGAATTTGTACCGAGTCCTAGCGAGAGTTGGGCATGCATCCCGCGGATACCCTTGGGTTCGCCGTTGGGAGAAGTGGGGGCGTTACAATTGGACTAGTGTGGTGACGTCATGCATTATTGTAACTAAATAAATCATATAAAGTATAATTAAAACAAGTAAACACATAACGCATATAGAGCACATAACACATAATCATAATTTCTAGATGCAAAACCCTAATGAAAGCGAATAAATACGTAAACACACAAGCATGCAAGCACACATACAAGTAGACGCGAATAAAAGGTTAACTATTACATTCGGGACCTTAACTACAATCTATGGGGGAAATTAAAATAATAATAACCTAACTATTACATTTATCTAACTAAATACATTTTTAGCAAAAATTAAAACCTATCTATTACATAGGCTAGCTAAACACATGTCTTGAGTACCTATCTATTACAACTTGGCATTTTAATGCCTCTCAAATAATCATCAAAATTAAATAAAACAAATAAAACTTAAAATAAATAAGAATAAATAATTAAAAGAAAAAGCACTCAAAACATGCAATCACACAAGAAAACACATTGGAGCACATAAAAGAATTTAAAATAATAAAAGAGGTTACCTCCCTTGAAATGGTGATTAAATGGGGTGAAATTTGTCCTACTTATTCTCCAAAATGAACAAAATGATCAAGGCACCAATTTAATTGTAAAGAAAGGGAAATAATCATGAAATCTGCCAATTAAAGCACTTAAATGAAGTATAATTAATAATTAAAGAATTGTAATTAACAATCTACCAATTTAATTGTAAAACTGCTAGGGACCTAATTTCAAAAATTAAGAAAGTTTTTAGGGTCAAATTATAATTACTACAAAAATTAGGGGTCAAAATAGAAGAAAAATAAAGTTTAGAGACCAAATTGCAATTAAATTAGGACCTAATTGAACAAAATCAAGGTTTTTAAGGCCACAATAAAATACTTGAAAGCACAGGGACTGATATGCAAAAACATTTTCTGGTTTCTTGACAAATCAGGCCACATGGCCATTTTTCTTATTTCTTTGGGACAGGACTCCCACTGGCCCAACGAAGTCCAAAGCAAAAGAATGGGCCAGTCCAACATTTTAGACCAAAATAAATCCAACAAAAAGGATGGAGTTTAACCCTCCAAACCCATATCAAACCCAATCAAATTAAATCAAAACCCACTTCCAAAACCCAATCAAACTAAAGCCAGTCCAAACCCTAAACTATTTTACCAAAATCCAATAAGATAAACAAATCACTAAAATTATTAAGCCACAATTATGACCTAAAATTTAGAATTAATCTACCCAAAAGACTGCTTAAAAATATAAAAAGATGATTAAAATCTAAAAGGGTGAAATAAGTTCAACTTTTCCAAATTTTGAGCCATAGTGCAATTATGTAAAAGTTGAGGGGCCAAACTAAAATTTTTAAAAAGAATACATGCAAGCAAACGAAGCCATCATCTTCTTCACTGGTTTCTTATTATTTCTCCTGCAACTCTTCTGGGTTTGTCAAACATAGCAAAGATTGACACAAATGTTGTATCATAAAAGGAAAACAGTCAAGACTTGAACAAATCAAGTCAAAATCTTTTCCAAACTCTTAGCAAGATCACCTAACATTAACAAATTCTTCCAACTTCAGCAGATTCCGAGAACCAGAAGAAAAAATGAAGAGATGGAAATGAAAAAACAGTAAACTTGCTCACTAGTTTGATCATTCACATGTCTTCCCCCCCCACCCCCCTTTAAAAAAAGCAAAGATTAAACTTGTTAAACGCAGCCCTGATCAACCGAAAGAAAAAAAAGCAATGCAACCCGCATAGCCAACGTACCAAACCAAGCAAATAAACAAAAATCCAACGCTTAGGTTTATAGGATTTCACTTCGCATAGGAATTGAAATGAAAAAGAGGAGGGTTTGGAGTTACCCCTTTCGCTGCCTTTGGAGCCGAAACCTCAGTAGGGATCCGCAAGAGGACGAGTGAAATTCACCAGAAATTGAAGAAGACGGGTTGCAGGCTTTGGTGAAGAAGTGCGAACCTAGGGACTTTGTGCTCAGATTTGAAAACATTGTGGTAGCGGTAGATACCAAATTTTTGTTAAAATTTAATGTTTTCTTTATTATTTTTTATTTGATGAGTCATTTATTTTCTTACATTTTAATATATATTTTTTCTTTTTTTTTGTACATATATATTTTTTTTAAAAATCAAAATAAAAAAAAAAGGTGATGATTCTTTTTTCTTTCTTTCTTTGACTAAAGAATCTGAAGAAGGCAACGGATAGATTAAGAAGCAGAAGGAAATTTTTGCTCCATAAGTCCTTGGGCGCAGGGGCAGAGAAAAAAAAAAAGACTCTCTCAACTTCTCTCTTTCTGGACTTTCCCTCTCGGCTCTCTCCCAGACATCAGACGAAGAAAAGAAGGGAGTTCTCCAAATTTGCTATACAGGCCCTCAGTTTCCATTGGCTCCTTCTCTTGGCATCGGACAGAAGAAAGAAAAGACAGGAGAAGAAGGAAAAGGCTCGCAACCGGACAACACACTTGCACAACAAAAAGGGAGGCAACAACTAAATAATTGGAGCTGGAAATTGCATCAAAACTTTAGCCAAGAGAATACAACCTCCGTTGAGGTATTTCTTTTTTATTTTTATTTTTATTTTTTAATTAATTAGATTAAACGTATGTGTAGTTGCCAATTTATGTTTTTCTCTTGCTTTTTCATTATTATTATTATTATTGTCATTTTTAGGGGCTATTTTGATTTAATTTTATCATAATTGTTGTTATTTTTATTGATTTCAATTCATAGTTATATTGTAAAAATCACAAGGAGTGTTATAGTATAAATTTTATAATTTTTAGTGGTGATTATAGTGTTTTAAAAAAAAATAAAAATCGTGGCTGTAATTTGGCAATTTCGCCATTTTTAATTCATTTTTTGTAAAAACTAAGTTCAAAAATGGGATCGACACGAAAAATCGAATTGGGATGCCTATTTTGGTGAAATTTGGTAACCGGAAAAATCGCCCACAATCGGCAACTGTGGCACCATCAGCGGTAGCCATTGCCACCGACAGAATGTTGTAGGATAAAGTTGCAGAAGGTGATTTCGGAAGCTTTGCATGATAATTTGAAAAATTTGCAGTTTAGCTCCCCAACTTTCAAATAATTACATCATGGCCCAAAAGCTTTTGTAATTGAACCAGTCATGTCCCTATTGAGTTTTCATCTTCTTTTTCATATTTTAAGTGCATTTCTAAGCATGTTGTTTCTGTGATTTGAGGTATAATTAAACTTTAATTTGTTTTAGTGAATTTATTATCTTATTGGGTTTTACTGAAATAGATAGTTTGGGTTAAAGGTTTATTTAGTTGGGTTTGGCCGTTGTCGGCTTATTTATTGGGGTTTTTGGCTTTGGTTGGGAGGTTAGAACCCATGCATTTGTGTTTGGGCTGATTTGGATAAAAATATGGGCTGGCCTGTATATTTTTCTTTTGGACCTTTGTGTGGGTCTGATGGCCTTTTGGCCCAAATAATAATGGGAATAGCCCAGTGGCCCAATTTCTTAAGTGATCTGGTGACGAAATTTGCAGAACAGTCCTTATACTTTTGAATAATTATATTGTGACCCTAAATACTTTAGGTTTCTTTCAATTAGATCCTTATTTTAATTACAAATAGGTCCCTAAACTTTATTTTTCATTAATTTGGACCCCAGAGTTTTGTGATAATTATAATTTGACCCCCAAAACTTTATTAATTTTTGCAATTAGGTCTCTGGCAGATTTGATTTACTTAAATAGAAGTTACTTTTATCTTTTAATTATTGATTACATTTCATTTAAGTGTTTCAATTGATTGATCTCGTATTTATTTCTATTCTTTATGGTTTATTTGTTAATTAAATTGGTGCCTTGATGATTTTTGTTGATTTTGGAGTTAAATAGGGCAAATCCGATTCCCCATTAGTTACTACGTCAAGGGAAGTATCTCCTTGTGTTATTTTAAATCCTCCTATGTGCTCCTATGGAATTTTATGTGTGTAATTGCATTTTTTTTGAACTTTTTTTATTTATTTTATTTAGTTATTCACCTTATTTGTGTTTATTTTTTGTATATTTACTTTAATTTAAATTTTGATTATTTGATAGGTATTTAAATGCCAAATTTTAATAGTTAGGTTATTATTTTTTATTCTTTACCCCTTTATATTGTAATTAGGGCCCCCAAATGTAATAGTTAGGTCTTTATTCGCTTTTATTTGTTTATGTGTTTGCATGCTCGTGTGCTTATGTGTTTATTTATTTTCTTAGGATCTTTGCATCTAGATATCATGCTTACGTGTTATGTGCTACGTGCTCTTATGTGTTTATTTGTTTTAATTTATGCTTTATTTGTTTTACTGTGTATTATGATTGCATGACGTTACCACACTGGTTCAACGCTAGTTGTGGTTTCTCCCTCTGCCCACTTGTTAGTCCAATGCTAGTAAGATTCTTTAGGAATGGGTTAGTCCAATGCTAGACCCTTAGATCGTTCACGCATTAGATTCATCTTTTGTATGATATCCATTAAATTTTCATGCATATTTTTTATTATAGGATCTTTTTCTCATTTGCATGATATCTTCTATTATATTATTCTCTACCCCCTACCCTTTATATGTGTTAATCATGTCATTTAGAATTGCATCCCATTTAAATTGTTCATTTGCTTGTTCATGTTAGGAGAATTATTCTTCAAACATGGGAAATGGGTGATTATAACTTCTTAGTTTAAATATCTCATTAATCCCTGTATAAGAAAAATTATGTCACGAGTTTTTGTTTCCCGTACCCATTATGATGCATCCCTATTCTTTGATCACTTATATTGTGAGAACCTCGAAATATATATATATACATATTGCATTTGCATTTTAGACTTTTAATAAATTTTTTTTTTATTTTTTATTTGTTCTTAAATAAGTACGCAAAAAAAAAAAAATTTTATGTTACAAATAATTTAATTGTGCAAAATATTAAATTATTTGATTTT
>NW_020863754.1:0-72732 GCF_003713205.1 Coffea eugenioides
GTTTATAGTAAATTTACCACACTTCTGGTGTGATTTTCGCCTGTCCAATACCACGAAAGAATAGAATAAATCATTATCAATTATTACACGCTAAGTAGAATTTGGAAGCATACAACATGATCAAGAAACAGTAGAACCAATTAGGACTAGATTTTGACCCCAAAAAAATTAGAACTAGATGCCACTGGCATGTTGCCGTAACTTGCAATGCCAATTCGGACTATTTAGCATTTTTTTTTTGCAAGGAATTAGGACACGGTAAAGCTTATTTAGGCAAACTTTACCGCATCGGTGATTTGAATATACTTTCAAATTATTGAATATACTACAAATTCTATAAACACGCTCGCATTTTCCCCACGTTTCCCACTCCAATTAAGAGTCCTCCAATTTAAGAAATGTTTATCTCTTAACTAATCCTACAACCGCTCCTAAAAATCCTATAATTATGCTCACGTTTTCCCTACATTTCCCCCAACTAATCCTACAACCGCTCCTAAAAATCCTATAATTATGCTCACGTTTTCCCTACATTTCCCCCACTTTTCCACTCCAATTAAGAGTCCTCCAATTTAAGAATTCCACTCCAATTAAAAGTCCTCCAAAACATAGCATCCTCATTCAATTTTCTTGCGTGCTCACTCCAATTAAGAGAACTTTCTTGCGTTTTCCCCAAGAACTTATTATCTCCTTCTGACAGGTGTCGAGCCTGTGCAATAATAAATACCTACTCGAGAAAAATGAATTTTCTGTGTATAGTAGTGAGTAGGGTCGAATCCACAGGGACTGGGAAAAATTCGATTCTTTTCAAGTTCGGGACACGGGGGATTTTTATCAGAAATAAACTAAAAATTAAACAATTTAACTAAAAATAATTAATTAATTAATACAAATTTAAATAGCAATCAAATAAATAATAAGTAAATTCTAGCCAAGGATACAACTACGCAGACACAGTCCATTCATCTTATCATTGATGCAAAGAAGGTTCACTTAATTTTATTAATAGGCTAGTTATAGTCGCCGAAAAACTCTAACGACCAGCTTTTCCTTAATTTATTGATAACCAAGGTACGACCGTTGATTACCTCTAACCAGGAAATACTCCTAGGTACGACCGTAGGAATTAATTTCCTAATTGCATTAAAAACTAGAAAAGCCTAACCCAAATTAATAACACGCTACGAGGGTTATTTAAATCAGATTGCATGTTCTCCTAGTATGTGAAAATACTAGTTGTCACTAATATTAACCGACTAAACAATTACGGATTTAATTGATTAATTTGACAGGAGATTAATAAGTCAAATTGCACATCGGGCCCTTGATATCCAACTAACAAAATAATCCCATGGAAATTAAAATAGAAAACATGCAAATATTAACAAATTAAGGAACACGTAAAATTAATTAGATCTCACAGATATTTGGGACTGCGTCTTCGCGTTGATCCTTGACTAGATGAGAAAATTAGCCACGCCTCATAAGAAAATTCCCACGCAATTTAATTGAACTCAAAGACATTTATCTCTTACTAATAATTGAAAATAAGAATTGTATTCTCTGTAGTCTAATACAATAAAAATAGTTTCATGGAAGAGACGGAAGAAAACAAGACACGCAAGAAATCTTCACCCCAAAACTAAAACTTCTCTGCCTAGACGGAAGAGAAGAAGAAAAACTGACTCTGGCCAAATGTGCGGCTTCCCCCATAAAACACACCAATTCCAAACTTCACTCTACGCTGACCAAAGAAAACATTCCTTTCCCTACCTAATCAACTCCACCGAAAACAAAAGCAAAGGCTACTTTCCACAAAGGCACCGTGAATCAAGAAAGGAAATGGTCTTTACACAATGGTCAAGTCTTCGCGGTCCCCACCTAATTGAGATGTTGGCCAGCCCAATTGAATTCCCAAATGCAATTCCATTCTTTCTCGTTGGTTTGCACCAGAATTGTGTAAAGCTTCACAATAATCTTCTCAAGAGGTTTCTGCTCCAATTTCTGAAATTATATCCAAATACCAAATATAAATATATATTGACAATTAAAGCAAATTAAAGCAATATTTGGCAAGGATAAAAAGGAATATTAACAATAAAATTACTAACAATTAACACCTTATCAATTCCCCCCACACTTAAATCATGCTTGTCCTCAAGCATGGGAACAACTAAATTCAACAATGGCTAACTCTCATTTCATTTACTGCCAAGCTACGCTTATCCCAAAATCAAGTTTTAGTGGCTAAGTGTCAAGACATATTTCTCCCGGTTAGCTCCTGAAATCATAGACTCGTCCAATTCATGGCTAAGTCGTCTAAGAAATCAAAATATTAAACTAGCAAAAGTTAGCAATTGGGTCAACTGAAAATCAAAATCTCAACATTGAAGAACAAGGATCGGCAGGCCAACATAATCATAAGCTTACTTATTATTTTCTTTTCTCTCTTTTTTTTATTTATTTTTTTTTATAATAATTTTTTTTTCAATAAATGCTCAGTCCCAAGCTATTCAAGTCTTTTGACGTGAACTCTGACATTTTTAGATGAAAGAGCCCAGTTACTCAACTCTTCACAGCTTCAGGACTAACTACTCATATATATAGTCACTTTTTGACGCGAAAGTCGACACTTGTGGTGAAGACTCCCGGTTACTGGGTGACGACACTAGCGGAGTAGGGTCATTTATTAATCACAATTAAAGCACCAGAAAACCAGATAATTAAAGATCATGGCCCACGTCATCTCCTAATATGGAGAACTAAGATCAACAATTGCCTAATCCACACAACAATTGCTAGTAAAATATTTATATTGCCTAAACAATTTAACCACAATTTGCACCAAGTCATTAAATTCATGATATTCACCAAGATAACATATGTTTACTTGCCATCTAAACAAAATTCATAGGATAAATCATAACCAGCAATAGAAGAGTGAGTTGCCACATTTATTCATCAAGACAACAATAAGAAAAGCAATAATTTAAAGAAACTCCAATCAAATCCAAATCTCCCCCACACTTAAAGTATACATTGCCCTCAATGTAACAAATATATAGTGAATAAGAAGATGAGCAACGAAACTCCCCTGAATCGTCAAGACATCGGTGGATTAGCCCCTGGGGTTGATCTGAGTGTCACCATTTTCTCCAAATATCACTCCAAACCACAATAGACAACAGTTTAAGTAAATTTAAGTGTTAAAGGCACCTCCCAATTGAACAAACAACTGTAACAAATTACCCACAGTTAGATACAAAGTACAGCAGTTTAAACACAATAAGTAAATCACACGACTAACCACAAGTCAATCTACTAAATAAATAAAAATCAAGCAAAGTAAAAAGAAACAAGCAAAGTAACACAGAAGTACCCAACTAAGGAGGAATAGAAATGTCAGGTAGTCCAAACACGCAAAATTTTCAAAAACGTACTGTACTAAAAATAATAAAAACATACTGCAATAATAAAATAAAAAAATAAAAAAAAATAATAGAAAAAGATTGAGACAGGCGCGTGCATACGAAGCCAGTGGTGCGATGAAGGTGGTGGCTGTGAGAGAGAAGAGTTTGCGGCAGCTGGATCTGGTGGTGCGCGGCTTTCGGGGCTTCAGGCGGATCTTGGAGGCGGTGGCTATGACAAGGGTGAAGGAGGTGAGATGAGCTGGTGGTCACCCTTGGCGAGGAGAGCCGAGGCAGCGGTGAGAAGAGCTGGGGTGGGCGGCGCGCGAGCCAGTTGCCGCGACTGTCGTGGGTCAGCGGAGCTTCTGGCGGCGGCGAATGAAGAAGAAAAGAAAAGGGGGAAAAAGGGCAAGCAGCGGGTAAGAAAAGAAGTAAGAAAGAAGAAAAGAAGGAAAGAAAGAATACAATTTTTTTTTTTTTTTTTTTTTCGAGCATTCTGGACAGAATCCGGATTTATGGCTCAGAAAACGCGGCTCAAGAAAACGCGCCTCAAGGTGCGTTTTGTGAAGTCGCGTTTTTTTTCACAAAACTTGCAGCATCGAAAACGCGACTACGTGAGAAAACGCGACTTTAAGTCGCGTATTTGAAGGCGCGTTTTTGGTTTCTGAACAGGCTGGAAAACGCGACTTGGTAGAAAACGCGACTTCCTGTCGCGTTTTGAAGGCGCGTTTTCTTAATTATAGGCGCAGATTTGAAAACGCGATTCTATGAAAACGCGATTCAGTGGCGCGTTTTCTTGAAAAACGCGTTTTCTGCTGCAAAATTTAGCAGAAATTCAACTTTTGAATATTTACAAATGATACCCCAATTTCCCAAAATGCATCATAGATCATTTCTATGTCAAAATAAACCATTCACGCATATGTAAAATGATCTATACATGCATTCTAAACCTCTTTAATGCATCAAAAACCACAATTACTGAATTTGAGGTATTGAGATCTTTGATCAAATTTCGCCTTTTTTGCCTCATTTGGTCACTTTTCCAAAACCTACAAATGAAAAATAACAAAATTACTCAAACTTATACTTTAAACATAAAATCACTCCAAAGTAACAGCAACTTAAAAAAAATTGGGTTGCCTCCCAAAAGCGCCTTTCTTTAACGTCTTTGGCTAGACGGAGTCCAGAATTTGCTTAAACTAAGCAAATCGGGTCTTCCAGTTGCATCATCTCCACCCGTTCAATTGGAAATCCTTCATAATACGGCTTGAGACGATGACCATTCACCACAAATTTCTTCTCTGTTTTCAAACTTTGGATCTCTACTGCACCATAATGAAAGACATTAGTCACAACAAAAGGGCCAATCCAACGAGAACGTAATTTACCTGGAAATAGTTTCAATTTGGAGTGGTATAGTAAAACTTTTTGCCCACAGACGAATGTCTTCCTAGAGATCTGTTGGTCATGAAAGATCTGATTCTTCTCCTTATAGATCACTGCATTCTCGTATGCTTCATTTCGAATTTCTTCCAACTCTAGTAATTGTAACTTTCTTTGAATTCCGCCTTCCTCGATATCCATGTTGCATTGTTTGACCGCCCAAAATGCTCTATGCTCAAACTCGACCGGGAGATGACATGGCTTTCCAAATACCAATCGGTAAGGGGACATGCCAATGGGTGTCTTGTATGCTGTCCTATATGCCCATAGTGCATCATCTAGTCTCACACTCCAATCCTTCCTATCGGGTCGGACCATCTTTTCTAGAATTGATTTGATCTCTCGGTTCGATGTTTCCGCCTGACCATTTGTCTGAGGATGGTATGATGTAGAGACTTTGTGCAAGACACCATATCTCCTAAAAATTGCAGCGATCTTTTTGTTGCAGAAATGAGTACCCCGATCACTTACAATTGCTCGCGGCATCCCAAAGCGAACAAAAATATTAGACTTAACGAATTCTGCAACCACTTTGGAATCATTAGTGCGGGTGGCCTTTGCTTCTACCCATTTCGAAACATAATTTACAGCAAGCAATATATACAAAAAACCAAAGGAAGAAGGAAAAGGACCCATAAAATCAATGCCCCAAACGTCAAAAATTTCAACAAAAATCATTGGGGTTTGAGTCATTTGATCCCTACGAGAGATATTACCCACTCTTTGACACTTATCACATGACTTACAAAATGAGTAGGCATCCTTGAATAGAGTTGGCCAATAGAATCCACTCTCTAGCACCTTACGAGCCGTTCTCTTTGGTCCAAAGTGACCTCCACATGCAAAAGAGTGACAATAGGCTAGAATAGATTGAAATTCAACTTCACTTACACATCTACGGATGATTTGATCAGCACCCCGCTTCCAGAGGTAAGGATCATCCCAAATGTAGAACTTTGCATCGCTCCTCAACTTGTCTCTCTTTGCCTTAGGCCATCCTGTAGGAAATTTGTCAGTGACTAGAAAATTAACAATATCTGCATACCAAGGCAAAGATGAGTTAATAGAAAATAAATGCTCCTCGGGGAATGCTTCTCTCAATGGGATGTCATCTTCGACGACTTGTACTCGACTCAAGTGATCTGCTACCAGATTCTCCGCCCCTTTCTTATCTCGGATCTCCAGGTTGAACTCCTGTAGCAATAATATCCACCGTATCAATCGCGGTTTTGCCTCTTTTTTTGTCAACAAATACCGCAAAGCTGCATGATCAGAAAAAATAATAACTTTAGCACCAAGTAAATAAGACCGAAATTTTTCTAAGGCAAAAACAACTGCTAAAAGCTCTTTTTCGGTGGTTGAATAGTTCAATTGAGCTCCGTTCAAGGCTCGAGATGCGTAGTAGATAGCATGAGCTGCCTTTCCTACTCTTTGACCCAATACCGCACCCACTGCATAGTCGCTGGCGTCACACATGATCTCGAATGGGAGGTTCCAGTCAGGGGGTTGGATAATAGGTGAGGTGATCAATAACTCCTTTAACTTATTGAATGCCCCCTTACACGCTTCATCAAATTCGAAGGATACATCTTTTTGCAAAAGTTGGAACAAGGGTGCTCCAATTTTCGAGAAATCCTTGATGAACCTTCTATAGAAACCTGCGTGACCCAAGAAAGAACGAACTTCCCGCACACTCGCGGGGTAAGGTAAAGTAGATATAACATCTATTTTTGCCTTATCAACCTCAATACCTGTAGATGATACAACATGACCCAAAACTATCCCGTGTTCAACCATAAAATGACATTTTTCCCAATTAAGCACGAGATTAGTTTCTATACACCTTACTAAGATCAATTTCAGGTTATCTAGACAGCTTTCAAAACTTTCACCATATACACTGAAATCGTCCATGAAAACCTCAATAATTTTCTCAACATATTCTGAAAAAATACTTACCATGCATCTTTGGAAGGTAGCAGGTGCATTACATAATCCAAATGGCATCCTTCGGTATGCAAATATTCCAAATGGGCAGGTGAAAGTAGTCTTCTCTTGGTCCTCGGGTGCGATGACAATTTGAAAATAACCTGAAAATCCATCCAAAAAACAATAGTAAGCTCGACCTGCTAATCGCTCCACCATCTGGTCAATGAAAGGGAGGGGAAAATGGTCCTTTTTCGTGACGGCATTTAGCTTTCGGTAATCGATACACTGTCGCCATCCGGTGGGCTTTCGAATTGGTACGAGCTCACCCTCTTGGTTTGATTCCACTGTCACCCCTGCCTTCTTCGGGACCACCTGTACTGGACTTACCCACGGGCTATCTGATATTGCAAATATAATTCCAACGTCCAGCAGTTTTAAAATCTCTTTCTTTACGACTTCCATCATGAGAGGATTTAATCTCCGTTGAGCTTGCCGTACGGGTTTAACATTCTCCTCGAGTCGAATTCGGTGCATACACACCGCAGGGCTAATTCCCTTGATGTCGGCGATGGTCCATCCTATCGCCTGCTTATGTTCCCTAAGAACTCGAAGTAGTTTCTCTTCTTGCACCTTTGATAAACCCGCGGAGATGATCACTGGAAGTGTCTCCCCTTCACCTAAGTATACATACTTTAGGTGTTTCGGCAGTGGTTTTAGTTCCAAGACAGGTGCCTGCACCACAGATGGAAGTAACCTTTGGTGAGGTTCGGGTATGAAAATCGGTGCAAGATCATACCTTGTCTTCGTGGTTGGTAACGTTTGCAACGATCCAATCACGCATTTAAGCTCTTCACTCAACTCTACCCTAGAAGTTGTTTCGGACTCAAAGTGCCTGGTCAGGACGACCTCTAGTTCATCCCTGCCTTCAATTTCAAAAACCTCCTGTATAGCAGGGTCAATAACATTTATCGAGAAAACAGAGCCAATATTTGAATCGGATGGATATTTCATGGTCTCAAAGATGTTAAAGTGAACAATCTCACCATCAAATTCCATAGACAAAGTACCCTTATTAACATCAATTTTGGTTCGGGCTGTACTCAAAAAGGGTCTACCTAACAACACAGGTGACGGATCACGGGAGTGTTCATCCTCCATGTCGAGCACATAAAAATCAGCTGGAAAAACCAATTCATTAATTTTTACCAAAACATCTTCAATCAACCCGTCAGGGTATGCATTGGTCCTATCAGCTAATTGAATTATTATCCCAGTCTCTTTCAAAGGGCCTAAGTTTAAGGAGGCATAAATGGACTTTGGCATGACATTAATTGAGGCTCCCAGGTCTAACATGGCCTTCCCAATCAAAGTATTACCTATCCTACAAGGAATAGTAAACATACCTGGATCTCCGCATTTCGGTGGAAGCTTTCTTTGTAGAATTGCTGAAACATTCTCCCCAACTATAACTCGTTCATCCCCCTTCAACCGCTTGCGGTTGGCACACAGGTCCCTCAAAAATTTTGCGTACCTGGGTACTTGTTTAATCGCATCCAGTAGGGGTATGTTGATCTCCACCTTGCGAAAAATCTCCAGGACCTCTTTTTCCTTGTCTTGCTTCTTTGGTTTCTCTAACCTGCTAGGAAAGGGAGGTGGATTAGTTTTAGCTGTAGGAATTGGGTTCGAGGGTACCTTTGCATTTTTGTTGTCTGTGCCCTCCTCTTCCAATTCTTTCTCAATCCGTTCCTCGTCCTTGTCTTTAGGAATCACCGGTTCGGGTCCTTGAACTTCCTTGCCACTCCTTAAAGTCATTGCACTTACATTCTTTGGATTTGCCTCAGGTTGAGATGGCAATTTTCCTTGAACTTGGGACTCCAAACGGTTGATTGTTATAGCCATTTGATTCATTTGATTTTGCAATGATTGCACCTGTCCCAGTTGATTTCTCATGCTTTGCAGGTCTGAATCCGTCTTTTGTTGATTAGCAAGTAATTGCTTCATCATCTCTTCCATGGACGGACTTGAGTTTGAAAGTGGTGGTGGGCGATGATGGTACTGCTGTTGGTGTCCTTGCTGTCTATTTGGCACAAAGTTAGACTGCCTATTTCCTCCATAACTAAGGTTGGGGTGATCCCTCCAACCAGGATTGTAGGTACTTGAGTATGGGTCGTACGGCTTTCTTGGCGCGGGCGCGTGGCCCGCCATGTTCACCTGTTCAGCAGTTTCTTCTTGAACCATTGGACACATTTCCGTAGGATGACCCACGGCAGTGCATACCCCGCACGCTTTGACATGTGAAGCACTCCCCACAGCTAATTGTCTTACGAAAGATGTTAATTCGGAGATCTGCTGTTGGATAGAGGACGTTTCCACCTCATTCACCCTACGCGTCGGGATGTCCTCTCTTGAACCAAACTGCTGTGAGTTCTCAGCCATCCCTTCAATCAACTCCCATGCTCCTCGAGGGGTTTTGTTCACTAACGCCCCTCCACTTGCAGCATCGATTATGCTTCTGTCCCTGAAAAGCAACCCCTCATAGAAATATTGAATGAGCAGTTGCTCACTTATCTGATGCTGAGGGCATTTGGTGCACAATTTCTTAAACCTCTCCCAGTACTCATAGAGTGACTCGCCTGGGTGTTGTTTGATACCACATATCTCTTTCCTCAGGCTCGCAGCTCGAGACGCCGGAAAGTATTTGTCCAGAAATTTTTTCTTCAATTGATCCCACGTGGTGATACTACCAGGCGGTAGGTAGTAGAGCCAGTCTTTTGCAGAGTCCTTCAAAGAGAAGGGGAAAGCCCTCATCTTTATTTGCTCTTCTGTAATTCCCGGAGGCTTCATACTGTTGCAAACGACGTCGAACTCTTGCAAGTGCTTGTAGGGCTCCTCACCTGGTAGACCATGGAAAGATGGCAAGAGATGAATTAGACCAGATTTTAGTTCAAAGGGAGTGTCATCATTTAAATGTGGAAAAGTAATGCACAAGGGCTGCTGATTTAAATCAGGAGCAGCCAACTCCCTTAGTGTTCGTGCATTTGCCATAGTGACTTCCTCTTGGTCTGAATCACTTGAATTGTCACCAGACAAATTTGTCGGCTCAACCTCTGGATCAAGTTCCTGAGGTGCAATATCGTATTGCTCCTCCCTGAGCCGCCTGGTTTCTTTTCTCGTTCTACGCGCGGTCTTCTCTACTTCAGGGTCGAAAATTAATTCGCCTGTACGAGAAGAGCGAGGCATAAACTAGAAAAATACCAGAAAAAAAATGAACTTAAAAAGAAACAAATGATTAACGCCAGTCCCCGGCAACGGCGCCAAAAATTGACAGGTGTCGAGCCTGTGCAATAATAAATACCTACTCGAGAAAAATGAATTTTCTGTGTATAGTAGTGAGTAGGGTCGAATCCACAGGGACTGGGAAAAATTCGATTTTTTTCAAGTTCGGGACACGGGGGATTTTTATCAGAAATAAACTAAAAATTAAACAATTTAACTAAAAATAATTAATTAATTAATACAAATTTAAATAGCAATCAAATAAATAATAAGTAAATTCTAGCCAAGGATACAACTACGCAGACACAGTCCATTCATCTTATCATTGATGCAAAGAAGGTTCACTTAATTTTATTAATAGGCTAGTTATAGTCGCCGAAAAACTCTAACGACCAGCTTTTCCTTAATTTATTGATAACCAAGGTACGACCGTTGATTACCTCTAACCAGGAAATACTCCTAGGTACGACCGTAGGAATTAATTTCCTAATTGCATTAAAAACTAGAAAAGCCTAACCCAAATTAATAACACGCTACGAGGGTTATTTAAATCAGATTGCATGTTCTCCTAGTATGTGAAAATACTAGTTGTCACTAATATTAACCGACTAAACAATTACGGATTTAATTGATTAATTTGACAGGAGATTAATAAGTCAAATTGCACATCGGGCCCTTGATATCCAACTAACAAAATAATCCCATGGAAATTAAAATAGAAAACATGCAAATATTAACAAATTAAGGAACACGTAAAATTAATTAGATCTCACAGATATTTGGGACTGCGTCTTCGCGTTGATCCTTGACTAGATGAGAAAATTAGCCACGCCTCATAAGAAAATTTCCACGCAATTTAATTGAACTCAAAGACATTTATCTCTTACTAATAATTGAAAATAAGAATTGTATTCTCTGTAGTCTAATACAATAAAAATAGTTTCATGGAAGAGACGGAAGAAAACAAGACACGCAAGAAATCTTCACCCCAAAACTAAAACTTCTCTGCCTAGACGGAAGAGAAGAAGAAAAACTGACTCTGGCCAAATGTGCGGCTTCCCCCATAAAACACACCAATTCCAAACTTCACTCTCCGCTGACCAAAGAAAACATTCCTTTCCCTACCTAATCAACTCCACCGAAAACAAAAGCAAAGGCTACTTTCCACAAAGGCACCGTGAATCAAGAAAGGAAATGGTCTTTACACAATGGTCAAGTCTTCGCGGTCCCCACCTAATTGAGATGTTGGCCAGCCAAATTGAATTCCCAAATGCAATTCCATTCTTTCTCGTTGGTTTGCACCAGAATTGTGTAAAGCTTCACAATAATCTTCTCAAGAGGTTTCTGCTCCAATTTCTGAAATTATATCCAAATACCAAATATAAATATATATTGACAATTAAAGCAAATTAAAGCAATATTTGGCAAGGATAAAAAAAGAATATTAACAATAAAATTACTAACAATTAACACCTTATCACCTTCAACTTTTTTATGGTATCCATCTTAGCTCTTAACCTAATTTCACTATGGAACATGCCCGCTTACAAGCATTTCAATGACAGCTAAATTTCAAACTCGCAAGATTGCAAAGGAGGGAACATTTGTTTAGATAACGAAACGTACACCGCAATGATTCCACACAGCAGTTCGAAAAGTTTCAGCAACTTTGCGTTGACGAAAGAGAAATCTCACATCAAATTCGAACGACAAAATCCCAACTACACCGATTAAAACGTCGTTCGCATCCAATTAGAAATTCCGGTACTGTTTATTCTTTAAACATTTGCATTTCCATTGTTTTTCAAATATTATTCTCAATAATGTAATATTTTCGATTGATTATTGCTGTTATTGTCTTTCGACTTTAAATAGAAGTGAAATGTTAGGTAATTGGTCATCGTTTTAGACTCATTTTCTCATGATTCAATAACAACTTATTATGCCATAGTAAACATAAAAATTTATTTTATAGTCAGAGCAATAGATGTCCATCACTGTTTTTATGTCATCTTTTTTCCCTATGACACAAGTATTGGTATTTGACTTTTAATAGAACCAAATTCCCTCTAGATACAAAAATGATGGAATTTGATATGAGAAATTTCTTACGATAGAAAATTTACATTTTCAGATTGTTTGCGACTTAGTTAGGATTCTTGGAGTTCGATAATTATGTATAGTATTTGATATTGTCATGATGACAGTTTGCGTACCTTTAGGCCAAAAGAGTTTTTTTTTTTTTTTTTTTTTTTTTTTTTTTAAATTGTAGTCTTTTATTGATGAGAATAATTGTTACACACAGAGAAACATCATTTTGAAGTACATGATCGAACTATAAAGACAGCAAATGAACCAGAGATGTTTGGTGCTTTGTTGAAAAGCAAAGTAGCTCCAATTCTCCTTAATCCTCAGCCCTTCATACGCTTAATTTTCCGAATTGAAGGCATCCCTAATCTGTCGAGGCGAATTGCTCCACGAGCCATAGTTGGGAACATATGGAAGGAGTCGTATAACTTGAGTTGATGCTCTGGATGAGAGACGCCCACATTGGACAATGCATCAGCGACTGTGTTAGCTTCCCTATAACAATGTGAAAAACGATCAGGATCTTCCACGAACTGCCAAATCTGCCTAATCTCTCGTCGAATCTTCCAAGGGCAGTGTATACGTTTCTGAAGAATTCCAATTAATACCAAAGAATCCGATTGAATATAGAGATTTTCAAAACCCCTATGTATGGATGTTTGAATGCCAATAAGAAGAGCCCGGGCCTCTGCACTTAGACATGTAGTTTCTCCAAGATATGCCGAAAAACCAATCAAAGGAATACCATGTGAATCCCGAAGAACCCCACCTCCTCCACCCAAACCTGGATTACCCTTAGAACAGCCATCTGTATTTAGTGTAAAACGACCAGTTTCCTTTGGTTCCCAATAAACAAGTTTGTACGTGAGATAAATGTGAGATGAATATGGCCAATCGTACAAATGATAGAATGAATGAGCCTTGAAAACCTGTTTGAAATAAATTTCCACAATGGTCTGAATTTCCAAGGAAATGGCAAGACAAATGGCGCGCGATCTCATGTGGACATCCTCAAATAATGCTTTATTTCTTGCTTTCCAAATTTGCCAACATACTATATTCGGAAGAATTCGTCCAATGAATCGCTGTATCTCTGAATCATATGAGTGCAACCACCAACCCACTATACGGGAGCGTAAAGAAGAACCAGGAAAAGTCAATCCACATGAAGCTCCAAAATAATTCCAAACTGTTGAAGCTATATGGCCTTTGGAAAATAAATGTTCAATTGACTCCTCAGAAGCGGAATCGCAGCAGAAACACTTTGATGGTAAATGTAAACCAAGTTTACATAACCTATCCGGTAAAGGTAGCCTCTCCAGCAACAATCTTAACATGAAGAATGAAATTTTGAGTGGGATCTGAGGATGCCAAATGCTATCAAAAACCATAGACTTGTTTCGTGCTTGCCTAATATCCTGAAATGCCGAAGCTAGAGAGAAGTTTCCAGATGTTGTGGACATCCAAATGACTTCAGCTTCACCCCAGTCTTCCGGGACTGGATGCTCTAAAATAGAGGGAACCAAATCTGTAGGCAATGTTTGATATAATCTAATCACATCCCAGTGTCCATTGATGATAAAATCACCAAACGACAAATTAGAGACCACCGTCATACGGAGAAACAAGGCACCCCCTCCCAACCAATTGTCGTACCAAAAATGACAAGCTCCGTTTTTGATATCCCATAGCATAGATAGTTCCACTTGTCGACTTACATTGACCATCCTTCTCCAGATTGCGGAATCCATTGATCTGATTTCTACCTGACAAGGATGTAGTAGTCTACAATACTTAGCTTTCATGAACGAAGCCCACAACGAGCATCCCTTTCTGAAGTTCCACCAAAGCTTGAATGAGAATGCTGTGTAGATGTCCTGTAACCTGCGAAAACCAACTCCTCCCTCATCTACCGGATAGCACATTTGAGACCACCGTATCCAGTGAAATTTAGACTCTTCAGAGGATGACCCCCATAGGAAGGTCGAGAAGGCTTTTTCTATAGTTCTAAATACCTTACCTGGGATAACCGCTGCTGACAACAGATGTACTGGCATCGTTGCTAACACATGTTTGATTAGAACTATTTTGCCTCCAAGAGAAAGCATCCTTGATTTCCATGACCTTATTCTCCCTAGGATAGATTGGCAAACTTCCCCAAAATATGATGATTTACATCTGCCAAAGTAGAGGGGGAATCCCAAATAACGTATCGGAAATGGGTGATAATTGAATTTGGTTATACGTTCAATCACCCTTCTTCGTGCCAGTGATATCGAAGGATGTACTAAGTAACAACTTTTCAGCACATTTATCAATTGTCCAGAACACCTTTGATACGCATCTAGCACCCGCATGATAAGCTTTAGAGAATAAGAGGATCCATTTGAAAAAATTAGAATATCATCCGCAAAAGCCAAATGAGTTATAGTAGGACATGCAAAGGGGACTTTGAAACCCACAAACCCCGGTTGCATAGCAAGATTATTCAATCCTCTAGATAACACCTCAGCTCCTATGATGAATAAGGCAGGCGATAATGGATCACCCTGACGTAGGCCTCGTGTAGATTTGAAGAAACCATGTGATGCCCCATTTATAATGATGGAAAACCAAACATTGGAGATCAATCGCCAAACCAAATCAATGAATCTTTCTCCAAAGCCAAATCTCCTGAGAACACCAATGATATGATCCCATGCCACTCGGTCATATGCCTTAGACATGTCCAACTTCATTACCACATTACCACCTCTAGTCTTTTTCCCAATACCCGACACTACCTCCTGTGCTAGCAAAAAATTTTCTGTTATATTACGGCCCTTTACAAAGCCTGTCTGCTGGGGCGAAATAATTTTGGGCAAAAGAGAAGCCACTCTATCAGCTAAGATCCTGGATAACAACTTGTTGAAGAAGTTACACAGACTGATTGGCCTGTAATGAGAAAATTCCTGAGGATTTGGGTTTTTTGGAATTAATACAATTGAGGTAGATGTGATAAATCGAGGCAACTCTGCCCCACAGAAAAAGCTGAGAATTGCCTTGTAGACATCTTGGGCAATAATTTCCCAGGCGAATGTAAAAAATTTGCCTGTGAAGCCATCGGGGCCAGCAGCACTATCCCCATCCATTGACTTTAGAACTCGATGAATCTCTTCAATCGAAGGCACTTCTTCCAATTTTCTATTTTCCTCTTCCGATATCATGTGCGGGATCATATGTCGCATACCAGAAGATGACTCAAGATAGCCAGTGAAGAGATCAGAGAAATATGATATGGCCTCAGTTGCTATATCAGCATTGGTGTCCACCCAAAAGAGTTAATGTTTCTTATCACAAAAAGATTGTCATTATCTGATTCTTTGTCACTTTGGTCTACATTGATTGTAATGATGTGGTCGACACTGTTGTTAGGTAATTAATTTCGTGTACTTTTAATTTCAACATATTTTTCTGTATTGTATATAACATTTTATTTGTCAAACAGATACAATGCTAACATACAAATAAGAGATTCCAATGGTAACATACATCTTAATCTACAAGACAGACATGCACGATTCGTATTTAGTTGTGATGTTTCGTATCTCAGAGAATTACAAAGGAAGGTATAATTTCTTGATATATATATTTTTTATAATGTTATTTATAAACTATGTAAAAAAATATACTAATTTTGAATTTCGTACGTACTTAATTTTCAGGAAAATAGTGATATGTTGTTCAACCAACGAATCAATTCATGCAAAGATCGTGCATTTTCATTTGTAGCACGCACTTCACAAAATTCAATAGAATTAATTAAATCACCAATTTTGGCTTTCGTACTAAAAATTGATTGGTGTGAAGAGTGTTCACAACTTCATGCAAGATTATTAAATCGAATGCATAATATTTGGAAGTATTTCATTTTAACAACATTCAATTACATTCATTTTTATTCATATATCATTCATTTTCAAATTACAAAGTGTTTTTGTTGTCCATTGCCATCTGAGGAATCAATTGAACATTTATTTTCAAATGGCAATATACCATCAACAATTTGGAATTATTTTGGAGCTGCATGTGGATTCGATTTGTCAGCGTCATCTTTGAGACTCCGCATAGTGGGTTGGTGGTTGAAATCATACGATTCTGAGATACGTCGGTTTATTGGACGGGTTCTTCCCTGTCTTGTGTGTTGGCATATCTGGAAGGCAAGAAATAAAGCAATGTTTGACGATGTTCAGATGAGGTCGATTGCCATTTGTCATGCCATTTTCTCCGAAATCCAATCCATGGTGGGAATTTATTTAAAAAAACCTCTCCGAGTACCATCTTTTTATCATTTGTATGACTGGCCTAATTCATCGGAGGTTGGGTTTACATATAAACTTGTACGATGGGAAACAAAGGAATCTGGTCGGCTCACACTTAATACGGATGGATGTTCTAAAGGTAATCCAGGAGTGGGTGCAGGCGGTGGAGTTCTTCGGGAGTCAAATGGTCTACCTTTGATTGGTTTCTCGGCATATTTTGGGGAAACGACATGTCTCCTTGCAGAAGCTCGTGCCCTCCTTATTGGTCTCCAAATCAGTGCACATAGGGGTTTTTTGAATCTCAATGTGCAATCTGATTCGCTGTTATTAATTGGAATTCTCCAGCATCGCATTCATTGTCCTTGGTACATTAGACGGGTTATTAGGCAGATTTGGCAGATCATGGAAGATCCAGATCGATTTTCCCACTGTTACAGAGAAGCAAACACAGTGGCTGATGTGCTGTCCAACGAGGGCGTATCTCATCCACAGCAGCAACTCAGGATATATGAGACATTTAATACATTTCCACCTATGGCTCGTGGAGCAATTCGTCTGGATAAGCTAGGAATGCCTTCAATTAGGAAAATTAGGCTTGTGTAATAGTTTGATTTCTTATCTAATTAATAAAAGAACTACTTTAAAAAAAAAAAATATATATATATATCATTCATTTTCTAATATAAATTTTTATTATTTTTTCAGATCTATCTTCCGAAAAAAGGCAGTTCTTGAATGATATACACATTCTATCATATTTCAAACTATTGTTAGGCAGATATTACATTTTAATTGTGTTGGTACAATTTTTTAACCTTTTTTAATTAACCCTTTTATTTTCATTTTTTCCAATAATGTCAGTACCGTGCGTAGCATGGGTATTCACACTAGTAATGAAGTAAAACTCCTCCAGTTTCAATGGTGTGCTTAAGAAATTAAAGGGTTAGCTCTTTTTCAGATTTTTTGTGTTGGTCTTAATGCTTCAGTTATGAATGGACAAAAATGCCATTTAAATCTAACTGGATTTAATTCTAAAGTCACCGGGAGTTCTTAAAGTATACAGTTTTAATTAGTCAAGGGTCAATCGAAAATAAAATTTAAATGAGGGGTTAAAAGTAAACAATGGCAATAATTTAGAGGATCCACGAATTTTTTACCCGACAATTTAGAATGGTTCTACGTGATTAACAATATATATATTTACAATAGTTTGAATCCAAAAAACATTTGGATTTCTAGTTCCACAGAAATTAGTTTTATTTGTCATATACACCCGATCCCAACAATACTAGGAGAGATTTATGATCTCATCCTGAAAGAAATTGGATTTTGTCGCTCAGCAAACATACTAGGAGATTGGTACTCTAATTCTAAAGTGAATAGAATCCTATTGGTGCCTATTCAGCACTATCAATCATGGGAACTTTATACATCAGCAATTCAAATCGTATTTTTTCCTTGTTAAGTTGTTATACATACTAGTATAACAAGGAAATTGGTATACATACTAGTATAACAATTCTAATCCTAGTATGTTTCCTTGTCAAACATACTAGTATAACAAGGAAATTGTAATACATACTAGTATAACAATTCTAATCCTAGTATTTTTCCCTTGTCAAACATACTAGGAGATTGGTACTCTAATCCTAAAGTGAATGGAATCCTATTGGTGCCTATATATTCAGCACTATCAATCATGGGAACTTTATACATCAACAATTCCAATCGTATTTTTTCCTTGTTATCTTCCAATAAACAATGGCTACGAGGGGTCAACATAGCTCCATTATTTGTCTAAATTTCTTCTTAATTCTTCTTCTTTTACATCCTCATGCTTGCACTGCAAGAAAATTCAGAGGTACCATGGCCGGTTTTATGAATGTTGAAAAAGCAGGTGAACTGGGAAGGCTGTATCACCTTGACAAGATATATCAGCTCGGTGACTCAATTTCTGATACTGGAAACCTTGTTTTAGAGAGTCCCCATGGCAGTGGTTTCTTGTTCACTAGACCCCCTTATGGCGAGACAACGTTTGGAAAACCTACTGGTCGATGTTCTAATGGGCTCCTCATGGTTGACTATTTCGGTATGCACCAAAATTAATCCCAAACTACTTTTTATTATTACTTTTTTTTTTTTTGTAGTTGAGAATTTTCTCGCAATTTGCAAAAAAGTTTTTCAAACAAGGCAGAATTCCAATTAATTCTTTTGAGGAAAAACTAGGCCTAATTTTTCTTGTAGAACGTCCGTATTTTGGTTCTTTTTTTTTTAATACTCCTAATCGTATTAGCAACTAAGATTGTTGAACTTTGTTTAACAGCAACAGCATTTGGTCTTCCATACCTCGAACCTTACAAGAAAGCTCATGCAAACTTCAAACATGGGGTAAACTTTGCTGTTGCTGGAGCTACTGCTCTATCAGAAGAGGCATTGAAAGCTAAAAACATTACAAATCCAGCAACCAATAGTTCCCTTAGCGTGCAATTGGAATGGATGGCTTCCCACTTCAACTCCACTTGTCACACCAAAGAAGGTTAGCAAATTAATTTAACTTTTTAGCACAGATCAAGAATATATTAAGGTAACAATTATTGATTATCCTATTTCTTTTTTTGTTAATCTAAACCCTAGGATGTTGGAAAATGCTCAGACATGCCCTTTTCTTTGTTGGTGAGATTGGAGGCAATGACTATAACTATGGCTTCGTTCAAAGAAAAACCTTGGACGAGTTAACTGGTTTAGTGCCAGATGTTGTCCAAAGTATTACAGATGCTGTTCGGGTGAGTGCTCTCTCTGTTTTTGATTTAATTTCCTTGTTAATTTAATTTCAAGTATGTTTAATTTCTCAAAACTGCTTTTTTAAAAAAACAAAAATTTCTCAAATTCCTTTTTTTTTTGCAACTGTTCAAAAATGGCATTTTTCATTAGGGGTTTGTTTATATGTACAAACAAAAATTTAACAATCTTATTTTCATCTTGCTAATTTTTGCTATTTTCAGAGAGTCATTGGTTTTGGGGCAAGACGAGTTATTATCCCTGGTAACTTCCCAATTGGTTGTCTACCAATTTATCTCAGTAGCTTCCACACCAATAACTCAGCAGCATATGATGAAAAACAGTGTCTCAAGGACTTAAACAACTTCGCTGAAATTCACAATGAAGTTCTAAAAGCATCAATCAACGTGTTGAAGAAAAAATATCCCTATGTCGACATTGTCTATGGTGACTACTACAACGCCTACTTGTGGCTCCTGTCTCATGCCAAGCGTCTACGTAAGTTAATTTGTTACCATACCATCATTTTGCCGAAATTTTTTTTAAGTATATATACGTACTAAATTAATTATCTAGCTTAATCCCACAACTTAAAATTTTTGGTTGAAAATTCTTGCAGGATTTGATAGAAATTCTTTACAAAAGGCTTGTTGTGGAAGTGGATCAGGGCCATACAATTTTGATCCTCAAAAGATGTGTGGGGCTGAAGGAGTTTCTGCATGTCCTAACCCTGATAAATACATAAGCTGGGATGGAATTCATTCAACACAACGATCATATAAGTACATTGCAGGATATTTGTTGCGCTCCATCTTGCCTCAAATGAGGATGTTTCATCTTTGAGTTGGAGATCATGTTATAGTTTCTGCTAGCTAGTTATCGTTTCAATTCGGCCCGCAGGGTTCCTTTTCTTTCTGATTCTTTATTTGTTTATTCGATGGTATAACACATTCCATCTTTTTACTTTCCATTGACGTTTCTATTGTTATCAATAACATTTTTACTTAGATTCAAATTGAAAAGAAGTACTTTGCATTAATCCAGTAGTACTTGGTACTTCAAAGTTTGCTTTTCAGTTTCATTTTGTTGTAGAAAACAGTTCTCTTGGTCTTTTATCGAGGGGGAAATGGGGAATAGTTTGATTTTAGCCTTAATCTATTTCATGTCTAATTTCTGTGCTCTGCCATGGTTGACATATAGAACTTACGGCCTGCATCTGAATTTGCCTTGGTTATTGTTAAAGCTGAACTGGTTTTTGCTTCTAGCTATTTGTATCCAAGGAACTTCGGAGAAAAAATGTGTTTGTCCTAGTGTCTTGGTTCAAAAGTTTTTGGGATAATTTCAAAAACCTCTCTTGAGGTTTTTGGCAATTACATTTAGCTCCTTCGAGGTTTTAAAAATTACATATACCTTTCTTGTCATTTAAAATGGCAATACTACCTTAAATATTTTAATGAAATTCCCTTGTTGGTATGCTTATACTTAGAATTACTTTTAAAATAATTTTTTCGTTCTTAAACCTTTTTTTTAAATTTTTGCCAATAAAACTGTAGAATTACCACTATTACCTCTAATTTTTATTGTAACTAAATGTCGAACTAGTGATTTTTTTGATGAGTTAACTTTATATGCAATCCAATATTTTTGTTAATATTTGTTTTCTATTTTTTGGTATTAAAATTAATAATAAATAAAAAAGAAATGGCCCAAAAACACTATTAAATTGTGATAATTCCACTACTCGAAAAATTTATAAATTCTAAAATGAATTGTTTCAACATTTTCTTTTCTATGTTATAAATCTAAATCCATAACAAAATACCATTAAAAGTATCCTATCAGAGTAATAAAATTATTATTATAGCAATTTATCAAATAATAGATATGGACATGAAAATTTGACACCTTTTCCTTGTAATTATATTATATAATCTTATAATTGTATGGGAAAGTAAATTAAAACTCATTATACAAGGGCATTTTTGGGTATTCATTTAAAAATTTGACCAAGTTAATATTATTTTAAAGTTTTGTTACTAAAACTATCAAATCAAAGGAGGTAGATGTAATTTTTTAAATCTCTATAGAGCTCAGTGAAATTGTCAGAAACCTCAGGGGAGGTTTCTGAAATTATCCCAAAGTTATATGTACTGAATCGATCCATAGGTAGGAAAAAACTATGGATGATAAAAAAGAACTTGCAAATTTTCTGCAGTAATTAATTCTAACTCAGCCACTATCATAACTAATTATAACCAGGCCGTAGGCTCTATTCTTGTTTTTTTTTGATAAGAAAACAAACGGAAAAATTTTATTACTGAGATTGCTGGAAATCGTCCAGCACGATTTGCTTGACAAAATTTGGAGGAGCATTCCAAAGAGATTCATAAAGGTTGGCATAATTTGCTCGGTTGGCTGAGATATGCGCAACCTTGTTTGCCTCCCTTGGTATCCATTTGACATCACTACAAAGTTGATCTAGTAAGGCTAAGCGTATATCCTCAAGAATCAAGCCTAAGTCAGACAGGATGTCTTCCTTATCAAGAATGAGTTTGATAATCGAAGCTGCATCTCCCTCCAAAATAAAACTTGGGATCATTAGATTTCTTGCCAAGTAGATGCTTCCCTAGCAGCATGGGCTTCCGCTATTTCTGCGCTCACCGAACCAACGAATTTCTTTGCAAGGCCAGCTATAAAAGAGCCTTCATGGTCCTGGACCACTGCCCCCAATGCCAAAGGTTCTTTGAGCTTTAGTAAAGCCACTTTGACTAGAGATTCCTTTTCTATCAAAATAGAGAGGGGGTAATAATCCTCCTTTTTTTTAAAAAAAAAAAAAAAACGGGAGGTCATGAAGCCAATACGTTCTACTTACAATCCCTCATGTTTTAGCACCCAACTCAAGAAATTATCACTCCAAGAAAGACTTGAGATCACTCCAAGAAATTATGGGAAATATGGGAAAGTATAAAAATTACTCTACTTATTGACCAAAAAAAAAATAAAAATTACTCTACCTTTTTTTTTTTTTTTTTGTTTATTGTCACCATCTATACCTGTTCCTAGGATCACGGGGAACTGACGGGATTGAACCACCATCCGATCATACAGGTGCAAGAGGCACTCATATGGATCTAAAAGAAGTAAAGTTTGAACCCTTGATCTTTCATCTCACAAAGATATGTGGTGGGCAACTACTTTAGAGCTAGTTGGTTATAAAAATTACTCTACTTGAATTAGTGAGTTTTTGAAAGACAAGTTTATTTTTTCAGAGTCTACAATAACACATTCCAAAAACACTCTAAATACAAATAATCTCAAATACACCAAACAATTATATATATATATATATATATATATATATACATGACAACAGCTAAAACAAATCAAATACAGCTAACGAAAAAAATAAAAAATATAACAAATTCTGTTATCTCTTTCTTCTTTTACTCACCACCCACCACCACCATCACCCCTTCTTCTCCTCCATCACCATCACCACCCTTGCCCCTCGCTCCTCTAGTAGAGGACCGAGGGACACTGGAAGTGGGAGGATTGGCGGGCGGTGGCGATGGCGGATGGTGGAGAAAAATTAATAAAATTTTAAAAATATCTTAATAAAATTTTAAATTTTAAAAATACTCCAATAGACTTTCCAAAAAGCACTTAATCCATATAAACCATCTACACTGACAAGTAGTTTTTAAAATACATTGCTATAGAATGGTATATAAAAAATGATCCACAAAGCTCCCGGGACCAAATTCACCATTCATTTCTCTTTTTTAACATTACAAAGTGAACAGAAGCCATAGTTACATATGCAACAAATACTCTAGCTACAAAGGATAAAAGAGAAAAATCACAAACTCTGTCGACATATTGCTCTCGCTGTAGGTGTTGTCGATCAAAATCAAATAGAACCAATATATGTGATATATTAATGTGGCAAGGAGAGTATCTATAACGTTTAAAAATCCCAAAAGGGGAGACTGACTTTCTATAGGCGTTTTCTTGCTTATAGTAACATTCTTAATTTTCTTTTTTCATAATAAATTTTGCCTTTCTCACGTGAGTTCACAAGACATTTTCCATTTATCATGAACGGTAATTTTGCAATAGAAATTAATGAGATCCACGGGTATATTGAGCAATTCATTAGTACATTGAGGATCCTTAATGTTTTTTAGACATTATTAATCCTCAAGGATGGTGAAACATCAGAATCAACTAATATTCATGAGAACAAGTGAGATTTTAGTATGTTGAGGATCCTTAATTTTTTTAGACATTATTAATCCTCAAGGATGATGGAACATTAGAATCGACTAACAGTCATGAGCGCAAGTGAGAAAAAATCAGTGTTAAGGAGTATAGTTTAAAACACACTTTTCTTTAAATGGGTTTGTCATTAATATTGGGCCCTATTAGACACCTATTGTCATTAATCAAACTGTGATGCCATGATTGTGATGGTATAAATTTGTGGTAAATGATTGTGACAAAAAATTTCTTCAAGAATGCAAAATTGTAGGTCGTGATGGAAAATTTTCAATTGTTGTATGGTTATATCATGTTGCAAAGTTCTAAATGGTTAGGAATTGTATTACGACTATGGCAAATACTAAATAAGATTTGTTATATTTATTTCTCAAAATTCCTGTCCGTGCCAAAGAGCAATTGTCACCGAATAAATATAAATCATTGGCACAACAGTATTTATAACGATTCTCAAATCATATTTTTGTACCACAAATTGAGGCTCGATAAAAAAAAAATTCTTTTTGTATTTGTTTCATAACCATTTTGAAATTGTTGTTGTGAAAAATTAAAATTAGTCAAAAATAAAGGCTACGCAATTAATTCATTAAAATTTCCTAAAATAAAAAAATAATTTAATAGGTTTTAAAATTTGAAGATATTTAAAAAATAAGAATGAAAAAAGAAAAAAGAGTAGGAAGTTACAGATTATCATCCTACGTAGGTTGGTTAGTATGTTGCCAATAGGATGGGTCCAACAAAGTTTTTTAGTACAAGCACATCTCCTATCTTCTCTTGTTTCCAAAAAAAATAATAATAAATAAAATCCCCTCCCATCTTACTCTTCTTGAAAACCAAGAGTTTCCAACAAAAAATTCAAAAGCTCCATTCATCTCTCTCATCGAAAATCAAAAGTTCATCTACAAGAAAATCAGTCTTCTGTGGCCGCCAAATGTCGTCACTGAAATTGAAAAAATCGTCATTAAAAGAAATAGTGACTATATTTTCTGTTGTCATTTGGTTGTCACAGATTCTATGTCACAAATGAGTCCACGTGACAACCTTAGTCAGGTTGTCACATATTCATAGTATTATGTGATGATGATAAAGTCATCACTAACTATTAACATTTTGTAATGACTTTTATTGTCATTGCTTCACCTGTATTTTTGTTATAGATGATGTGAAAGTCATCACAAATTATGACTCTACAGTGACGATTTCCACATGTCACTTGACAGGTGTCGAGATTGTACAATAATAAATACCTATTCGAGAAAAATATAAATTTTGTATATACCGGTGAATAGGGTCAAATCCATAGGGATTGGAGATAATTTGTTTCTTCTAGAGTTCGGAATATGGGGGAATTTTTATACAAGTATGAATAATTAAACAAATCAAATAAAAAGGCCTAACTAATAATTTACTAAAAATGAAACAATAATAAATAAACTCTAGCCAAGAAATAATTTTGGAGATGGTTCACTCAATTGATCATGGATACAATAATAATTTCATACACTCACTGATAAACAAGTTATAACTACCAAACAAGCGATGACAATCAACTTTTCCTTAATGTATCAGTGATCAAGGTACGACTGTTAATCACTTCCCTAATCAATAAATAACCTTAGGTACGACTATAGAGTTCAATTTTCCAATTTCCTTAAGAATTAGAGAAGCCCTATTCTAACCAAATAACGCTACGAAGATTATTTTAAGTTAGCCCATATATTCTCCTGACACAAATCCAATCATGCCAATCACCATTAATTTAGAGCAATTAAACAATTACGGATTTAACTACTCTAACTAATTTTATATTATTAGGTTAAATAAAATATCGGCCCCTTGATATTTAAATAAAATAATTACTGTAAGAGATTAAATCCGAAAACATACGAATACCAGTAAATAAAAGAAGTAAAAATAATCAGTTCGATCTCACAATTTTAGATGAACTAAATCCTCCATTGTTCCTTGACTAGAAAAGAAAACTAGTTACTCTCCATTGAGAATAACCCATGCAATTTCATTGACAAAAGTTGCACGAGCATTCAACAATGGAAAAATAATGAAAAGAAAACAAAAGGAAGGAGACGGCACTTTTTGCCTTTAGGGTCTGCTGCCCAAGTCTTTTTGCTTCCTTCAAGTATTAATCATGCGGGATGCCGTCTTCCTTTCCTCTTTCCCATTTTCTAGTTTTCAAAATAAATTAAAATTCCTAATTTTCCTAAAAAGAAGATATTTCCTAATAATCTAAGATGTTTCTCAACTGTATTTGGAAATATGCTTCGTAAGTCTTCGACTTGAATTGGGAAACTGCCACACGCGAATTTCGGTTTCTCTGGACTTGAATGCAATACTTGAAAAATTACTCCTTTCATCACATTTTGCGCATTTTCTACAATTGGCACCATTAACCCAATATAAGTAGAATCTATCAATTAAAATAATATTTGGCTAAAATCAAGCGAAAAATAATTATAAATGTAGCAATAAATTACAGCCTATCATCACTTGTAGTCCTGTTCATCAGTGATAAGAATTGTTGTCATTAGTTGAACTCATAACAGTGACTACCTTCCCTGATGTCATCACTGAGCTATGTTTAGAATGTCCGAAATTTGCCATACGAAGCCTACTTCTGTAGCATTTCTGTGAGGACCCGAAAATTTTGTGTAAATTTCATGCCTTTATTTTGATTTTTATATACCTTGTTATTGATGAATTTAATTGTTTTTACCACTTGAGAAGTGAATCATAGAAGTTCGTAGTATGAAAATCCAAAATTTATGTAAATACTCTTCACGTTTTAATTAGAAATTTGAACGTGTTATATTACTTATTTATCGATTTAATTACGTGTTTAATTGCTTTTGTTGTAACTTAAGTGTTTAAGTGCATTTTAATTCATTACAAGGTTAAACTCTAGGGATATAATACTAATTAGGACAAGAACTAATGGGGTAACAACACAATAAGATTTCAAGTATAACCTTAATTGTAAAATTGGACAAATGGATTTCTTTGCATGAAATCTCATTGGCCGATGGAGTGGTCAGCCACTTAGATGAAATAAGAACCTTATTCCCAGACATTTCACTCAAAACTTCAGCCTTCATTCGGTAAAGGAACCGAGACAGAAACTAGGAGAGGAATTGGTTCCTTTTCTTGTCATTCCAAACCCGAGAGAGAGAGAGAGAGCTGCATCAATTTCCCTTGTTTCAGCTTCAAAAATTTGGACATTCCACTCCATTCCAGCCGTGCAAGGAGGGGGGAGAACAAGGAAGAAACCAGCCACTCTTGAGCTAGAGAAACTAAGGAAAAATAAAGGAGACTGCATTCTCCTTGAATTTCAGCTTTTGTTACTTGTCAAAAAGGTACCAAAACCTTCTATTTTCATAGTAGGATTGAGGAACTTGATTGCATGTTGAATTACTGAAGAAAAGTTGGACTTTAGAGCATGAAGATTGAGTTGTGAAAGCTGAACGTCTGCGAGAAATTTCCAGCCTTGCCGATAGTGAATCTTTTGATGGCGGGTGGGTATTTTGGTGAAATGTGGCTAAAAAATCATGTTATATTTAGTACAATCTTTATTTGGTGTTGCATGTTGGTTTTTAGTTAAGAAAAGTGAGTTTTTGCTCAAGAAAATCCTGTTTGATGACTGCTCATTTGCTGGAAAAATTCTATTATGGCCGAGGAAGTGAGAGCTGGTGATGAAGCTTGTTATTCAAATTTTGGAGAAGTTTTCATCTAGAAATTTAAGTTATATGTCTACTCTCTCATTGAATTTGAAAATCTAGAGCAAAGTTGAAAAAACTTGAATGAGAATTTTGCAAGAAGTAGCTGGAAAATTCTGGTGGGCTGGCCGAGAGAGAAGATGGGAAATTTTCCAGATTTCTTCTATAGAATTTGGTTGTGAAATCTTATGTTGTGGTTCAAAACACCTTATAACACCTTAACCTTAACATGCATGTAAGATTTGATTGTAAAATGAAGAGTTCTATTCAAGGAAAATTTACCTTTCAAACTGTCTAATTGCTGTAATTTTTCCAGTTTTGACCAAGAGAGATGAAGAAGAATTTTTCCAGTTTTCT
Organism: Coffea eugenioides; assembly: GCF_003713205.1. Classification (NCBI taxonomy): domain Eukaryota; kingdom Viridiplantae; phylum Streptophyta; class Magnoliopsida; order Gentianales; family Rubiaceae; genus Coffea; species Coffea eugenioides. The sequence continues at coordinate 27,589 of NW_020863754.1, forward strand.
CCATGAATTTTGACTGAAAAATTTCATATTATTGTTGTTTACACCTTATGATACATTAATATTGACATGCATGTAGCATTTGACTTGAATCCAAGTGAGATTAGTGTTGGTTTTGGGAAAACTTTGCTGAAAATTCTGATCATGATTGATAATTGAGGGCTGTTGAAGTAGAGTTGAGGGTTTGCAACTTTAACTTCAAAGTTTTGTTGGTTTTGGTTAAGAACTCACTTCATGTATCATTTAACTCTTTTATCTAAACATGCAAGTGGTATTTGTTGAGTTCCAAGCTAGAAAAGACTGATTTTTGGAAGAAAAACTCGTTTGGCAAACTGTTTTCTTGCTTTCTTGCTGGAAATTTTTCCAGCTTAATTTGAACCGTGGGGGAAGCTTGAACTTCCAGCCTTCAGATGCAAAATTGTCTTGTTGAGTTTTGCTGGAATGCTTGATTAATACCTCATCTCATGTTACAAGCCTATTATTGGGTGATTTGTGGTTGAAAATGAGTAAGAGAAGGGCTGTCTTGGTGACAAAAGTGAGGAAAGACTAGCTGGAATTTTTCTTGCCTGAACCGTGGGGTGTGAACTGTAGTTTCTAGTGACGGGTATTTTACATACGTGCAAGCTAAAAAATACCGAATTACACCCGTTCACTGCAAGTATACAGATCAACTAGTAGTTTAGGGTATATATCGGGTCGATCCCACAGGGAAGAGTGAACAATTACCGGTATTACTAAAGCTTCTCTATTATTTAGACTATCAATGAATAATAAGAAATTTAACCTATTGCACTTATACAAGAAATTAACAAATAAAAGCTCCTTAGGTTGTGGTATCCCTAACTACTCATGCAAGTGTTATATTTGGATCATTGAGTACTACATCTAGGCTAATTATGGTGTAATTTCCTAATGCATTTGAATCCTACTTTCGTAGTGAATCAATTATACTTATAACTAATCCATACCTATTCTCATGGTTATGAAATTAGCTACAAGTTCATTTCTTCAGTGAAATTACATGAAATGAATCACTAAAAACCACATAGGTGCACCTCTACTCTCGTGAGTGTACTCCCTATGTTTAGCACTTCTTGAACTAATGTTAAATCTCAATTTTCATTGCAGAAATAACACCTTAGATAATCACAATTAATGGTACCAGATTAATCATGATTTAAAGAGCTAAAGTGCTAAATAACTTGCTCAAATCATAGCAGTTAAATAGCCAAATGATAAACACTAACAATCATAGAAAGTTCAACCAAACCCAAGGCATAAACTTTAGAGACACATAATAGACATAAATTCCAGAACTTGCATATTAACTATATTTAAGAATCCAATACAAAAGATAAAGAGTTGGAGAAGAGATAACCCATGTCACTTGAGCTTCAACTTCTCTTTCTTCATCTCCATTTTCATCCTAATCTAGTCATTATACAAGAATGGATGAACTACACTTACTACACTATCCTACACTAAGGAAATGGAAGAACTACATTTCTGCACTCTTCAAGCTTCTCCCGTATATTTCCCCCTTCAGACCACCCAAAATGTCTCTGCATATAAACTGCTTAAGAGCTCCATTTTTCCAAGTCAAATTCCACATTTTGATTCCCAAATCTCAAATTTGTTAGGATAGTCAATAACAAATGTTTTTGACTTGAAAATAAGCCACCTTGTCTGCCCTTTTGTCTTCTGAAGCATGTGCACCGAATTCTCTTGCAACTTATAGCTGGAAAGTGGTATGAACACAAGAGAATTGACTGAGCAAATTGCAGAATTTCGGCCAGAAAACGCGCCTTTACAAAACGCGTCTACAACTCGCGTTTTGTGCACTCGCGTTTTCACTTTGTCCTTACTTCAACTGCCATTTTCTCCATGATGCAGGCCGAACTGGCTTTTGTGCAAAACACCAAAGTTGTATATCTTTGAGTTAGCTTTCCAATGCTTCAAGAATCATCCAAATCGGAGCTTTGTAGACTGAGATATGATCAAAATACTAAACACTGGTCGGAACTCTGTTTTCCACTTTGGACAGCTGAGTTGAATTTCGGTATTTCAACTTTTGGACTATGAAAACGGATGAATTGGACTTTGATGTCTTCATACCAAATGTAGATATATCTCTTAGCTTCAAAATGGTACCAAGATCACCTTGATCCGATCATTGTAGCTCCTGATATAGTCAAAATACGAAAATATGTCTGAGTTGTCAAAGCTGACTTTTCTTGATTTTTGTCCTCAAATTGCATTTCTTCCTTTTACACTTCATATTTTATTTTCCTCACTTTAATCCATCTTCAATCATCCAAATATCTTCTCAATGCACTTCATTTGATGATTGAATCATTAAACCTACAAAATATGAAGTTTTTCCCATAAAAATCCATAAAATGCAATATTTAGCCACTTTAACATAAAATGTAGTTTTTTACCAAAACCTTAGTTATTTTAGTTATAAAACTAAATAATCAAACCAAAATTAACTAATAAAACACACTAAAAATACGTAAAATAAACCCTTGTCATCTAGCTTGTAGTTTCTATTTTTATTGAAGTTTTTCAAGAGAGATTCATGCCTTATAGTCACTTTATTATATATTGCATGATTTATGCTTGAATCATGAAAGAAAGTTGAGATTTTGGTTAGAAATCAACATGCATGTAACATGTTTTGGATGGAACTTCCAACTTTGAACCATGGTTATATTCCAGCTTTTATTTCAAAAATTTGTTGCTATTTTATTGAAAATTCTTGTCATATATCTTGGTTTAGAATTATGTCAAGTTTTGGTGTTATAAATCTAAAAGCTATAAGGGAAAATTGAATGGTATCGCTAGATTTTCCTACTTGAAACCCGAGAGTATGTAGCTACAATTTTTTTTTAAATTTAACTCCAAAATGTTGGCTGTAAACTTGCACCTTTTGGCTCATTAAACTTTTAATGTTTTAATCATGACATGTATGAATAAATTCACTGGTTTTTTTGGGAGAAATTTGAAGTAATATTGGTGAAAGAAATTTTGTTAAAAAAAGAAGGGGGGGGGGGGGCGAGAGTGAGGGTAATGTTTCCGACCTTATTTCCAAGAATTTGGATACAAAATTCTCTTCATTTGATGACCGATTTAAACTAGAGTTTTATGTGAATTTTCCCTTGATTTGACTACGATAGTTAATGGTGTCAAAAGGTCTAGTAATTATAGTTTCGGCATATCTCAGGAGTCAGTGGTGAGTTAGTGGTGAGTTAGAAGGAAACCACGTTGCCGAGGTGTGACTTTTCACTCGATTTGGTAAGTGTTCTACATTTGTTTGTAATGATTGAATACTTGATGAATGATAAATGTTGAGTGCCTAGTTGACTAATACTTGTTGGATTATTGACGTTTGAATTGTTTAGAGTGAAAAATTGGCAATTGCTACTGTTTTACTAAAAGGTGAGTGTGTACTTTATCGCACTCGACCTAACTACTCTTAGGAGCTATTATTGTTTAACTGCTACTATTAACTGTGCATGACTGTTTTGAGCCCAAATCCCATTGATGGCCGGCCTATTCAAGCCAGCATAAAATTCAAGTACATTCATACAAGTCAAATAACAATTCAGGGTTTGCACTTTTCCAACTTCAAGTGGCAACCCAAGACGAAAGATACATTGTCTGATTCAAAACAACATTCATAAAAAGGTAAAGGCAGACTTCAGGTCTCTCGAATGCCAGAACCTGTCCAGGAAAACAAGTAACGTGGGGTGAGCTAAAGCTCAGTGGTGCCCCAAACATGCAATCACATAAAATAAGTAGCAAATAATAACTCCAAACTAAATTCAACAAGTAGGGAAGCGTATAACAGCACAGGGTAGGATACAGGGCTCTCAGGAGCCATTCTCCACGAACTTGATCAAAATTAACTGCAGTTGACCCTCCGTCAACTTTCACTATCTAAAGTCCAAGTAGATCTTTTTCCTTAACACGCTCCGACCAACTTACTCCCACTGGGCCCGTTCTTCTCACGAGAGGGTTTGGTATTACTCGAGTATACCTTTTTATAGCCTAGTCGAGGGATTCACCCAACGACGTCACAACAAGTGGTTACAAGTCAGGATAAGAGGCCCTCCCACCCTAAGGTGTGGTACATTCCCCTGCCTGGTGGTTTAGTTGACGAGTCCACGCTCCAGTCAACAGTTGCAAGGTTTTGGTACTTGAGTTAGGATAAGAGGCCCTCCCACCCTCAGGTGTGGTACATTCCCCCACTCAGTACTTAGTTGGGGTTTCAGGGGTTTTTTTTTTTTTTTGGTACTTGAGTTAGGATAAGAGGCCCTCCCACCCTCAGGTGTGGTACATTCCCCCACTCAGTACTTAACTAGTGCAAGCAAGATATTCGAGGAAACATTTCAAGCAAGTCACCACTCGAAAGGGCTAGTGCGATAAAGTACACACTGCCCACTTCGATGGATCAGGAAAATCACTTTCCAATTATCACATAACAAGTCAAGAAAACACTTTAACAAGATAAACATAGAACAAGCAAGGACACTCACCAAAAGTGAAGCTCAAAGGTCAAGCTGGGAATCGAAGTCCACGTCCTCGCTAAACCCTAAAAGACCAAGTTTTAAAACTATAAGTTTTACTATACAAGTTCTTGGTTTATGTATGAAAGATTATCTGGTATATAACTAGTTTATCTTCTTAAAATAAAACAACAATTCTCTTAGAGTTAAAACTAGTAAAAGTGATAAAATATTTCGTATGGTTTCTTTAAAGGTACTTTCTTTCTAGAGGTGCAAACCAGAACCAACTTACTTCAAATAAGGTTTCTTGCCGAACAAGTTTTCTACGCCTTTTATTTAAAATTACTAAAATCTCGTGTTTTTGACAATTTTCTCCTAAAACAACTAGCCAGGGACAATTTTACGAAAAAAAATCTAGAGTTTAGAAGTTAGTACAATTATTTTTTTAAAAGTAATAAGGCTAGTTTAAGCAAAGGAAAGAATTAACTAGTGGCAAGATTTTAAAAGTCCCTGCACTTGAATTTTAGCATTATCGTACTATACTCAATTTCTATAGCTTGATACTAGGACAAAATGTTTCAACAAAGCTTGGTTTAAAAGTACTCGAGTTCAAAGGACCAAAACAGACTTCACGATTCCAATTCACTTGCACATTATATTCCAATTTGCCAATATTGCAAAATCACAATTCAAATATCAATTTCACTAGGGCTTCATCAATCATTAGCCCTAGGTCTCAACAAGTTCTATTCTAATCAAAAATTAAACAAAGGAAGTCCAAGACATCAAAACAATTCCAAAGCACAAGTCATGGACTTTCCAAGTGCATTTCGGCCAAATCACTTAAACAATTCTACCAAAAATTTAACTCTTGTAAAGATTACTCAAATGGCCAAGAATTTCATCAATCATTAGCTCTTGGCATCAAACAATCACTTCTTACAACAAATCAACCAGAAATTCAACCCAAAACATAAAGGAAAGTCACGGCCAGCATAACTCACAAACAACTCTAGAAATTCAGATTTTTTTTTCTTTCATCCACGGCTCAATCAGCAACATGCATGTCTAATTAACTAATTAACTATCAGTTTTAATCCAAAACCAGGTTCGGACATCATCAAAAAGTCATCAACCAGCCAGAATTTTATCCAATTCTTCTTAGATGGCTTGCATGCAGGCAGATTCTGTACCACTTCAATTTTCTTGCTTAATCAAGGCTGATTAACCTCATGCAAAGCATAATCATCTAGTTTTTAGTTAGCTAAACACACATCTAGGCTCAGATCACCTCAAATTAACAAATTAAAGCTGCATTTCCCAGCTCAATCTCTCGGCAATTCCAACTTCCTTCATAACCAGATTTTCCTGTGTCTTAATTCATCATCCAAATGCACGACCATCACATGCATGCTCATAAACAACTTCATCTACCTATAATTAACTGGTCTAAGTCCAGAATTTACCTCAACTTGAAACTCAACTCACGCGACAAGAAGCTGAAATTTTTCTCTCCTCTCGGCTTGCTAATGAACTTGGTATGTCTGGTCTGAGCTCGGTTATTGTAGGCTGTGGTGTTGGTTATTGGAGTTGATCACAACTGGTTGAAGACGAAGAAGGAAATGGACAGCTCTTGGCAATGATGAATGAGATGATGATAAATAGCTCGCACAAACTACCTCTTGCTCTCTCTCTCTCTCTCTCTCTCTCTCTCTCGGATAGTACAGAAATGCAGCTCACCGACTCTCTCTCTCCCTTGCTCAAGCTTACAAACAAAATGGAGGAAGTGTTGACTCTCAGTCCTCTTCACCAGATCACAGATGAAATGGAGGAAGAATGACAAGTCTCTCTCTTTTCTCTCTAGCTTACGGACAGAAGAAGATGAAGAGCTCGGCTCTCTCTTCACTCTCGGTTCACGGCAGAAGAAGGAAGTGGAAATGAAAGTGTTGTGGTGAATTGGAGTTGGTGTAGTGGAGTGTGTGTAGTGGAGATGAGCCGGCAGTATGGAAGATAGAGTGTTGGAGTGAAGAATGGAACCGGCAAAAAAAAAAAAAAAATGGAAGTGCTTGGATTTGAAGTTTGCCCAATGAAGTTCCGTGCTGCATACTTAATTTGAGATGGAGGAAGGGCTAATTTGGTCTTTTGGCATCTTGTCCGAATTTCCACTTAAATCCTCATTCGTAATCTAATTCCAAAATTTTACCCCACATGCAATTTGACAGCCTACCAGTATACTAATCTCGCAAAAATTCAATTATCGAGATTTTAACGTCCTAAGTGTAATTATAAAGGATTTTGACCGAAAATCAATTTCGTCTTAATTCTAGGGTTCCCGTTGACACTTAAAATTATTAACACTTAAAATTGGCTATCGAAATTCAAAGAATTAATATTAAGGCAATAAAATAATCTACATCAAGAAATATTAATTTAACTTGGCAAAATCAAATAATTTAATATTTTGCACAATTAAATTATTTGTAACATAAAAATTATTTTTTTTACGTACTTATTTAAGAACAAATAAAAAAATAAAAAAAAATTTATTAAAAGTCTAAAATACAAATGCAATATGTAGATATATATATATATATATTTTTCGAGGTTCTCACATCCTTCCCCCCTTAAATGAATTTTGTCCTCAAAATTCTCACCTTCTAAAGAAATAATTTGGGGTATTTTCTCTGCATATTCTCTTCTAGTTCCCAAGTTGCCTCCTCTATTCCATGATTTCTCCATAGAATCTTCACAAAAGGGATTTTCTTACTTCTCAGTTCTTTCACCTCTCTTTCCAAAATCTTAACTGGTCCTTCCTCATAAGTTAACGACTCATCCACCTCAATTTCTTCCAATTGCAACATATGGCTTGGGTCGGGGTGATATTTCTTGAGTATAGAAACATGAAATACATTGTGGATCTTGGCCATGCTTGCAGGCAACCTCAACTGATACGCCACTTTACCGATTCGTTTCAAAATTTCAAAAGGTCCAATATACCTCGGTGATAAGTGACTAATTTACGTAATAATTGTATGACATTTTATATTATTTTTAGTCACTTTGGTTATATTATTGGAAGAATATGAATCATTTTGGCTATAATTGGTGAATAAATGTTTTTAAGTGATTAAATGAGGTTTTTATCACTTTTTACTTGGATTTTGTGTATTTTGACAGTTTTGACACATTTTCGTATTTCGGCTATAACTTGAGTTACAATGATCGGATTGGGATGATTCTTGAACCCATTTGAAGATAAGAGATAGATCTACAACTTTGGTGAAGACATCTAAATCCAGTTTGAAGGTTTTCCAGGTCAAAATGCCGAATTACAATAGCAAATTTCTACTGGTCGAAACTGGAACAGGGCAATGAGCAGGCAAGGGTATTTCAGTCATATCTCAGCCTACACAGATCCAAATGAGGTGATTCTTGATGCATTAGAAAGATAACTCAAAAGGCTACAACTTTCGTGTTTTAGACATGAGCTGGTTCAGCCTCTAGCATCAAGAAAAGATTGGTTGAAGTTGGGCCAAAAACAGAGCAAGTGATCCACACTCGGATCCACTATTCATCCGAACCCTCGGTTGTTTCTGGGTTAGTGGATCCGAGGTACTGTAGCAGCTCGGATCACTGGTCAGAAAAGGCTGCTCTGTACGCGTAAAACTCAATTTCACCTCCACCAACTCACATTGGATGCTAGACATGTGAGAAACATTCCCAGCTGTAAAAGGGAGATGTAATCCTCATTTCTTGACCACCTTTCATCATTAAATAGCCAAATTCATTGCAAAAAAGCAGATTGGAGTTCATAGAAGAAAAATAGAGAGTGAGCTACGGGAGAGCTTGAAGTTGCAGAAATGTAGCTCTTTCATCTTCCTAGTGTTAGTTTAGCTTAGTATAGAGTAGTGTAGCTTTTCCATTCTTGTTTATTATCTAGATTAGGATGAAGATGGAGGATGAAGAAGGCAAGGAAGAAAGCTCATGTGACAAGGGTTGTATTCCTTCCAAACTCTTTATCTTTTGTATTTGATTCCAAGTTTAGTTAATATACAAGTTCTGGATTTTGTGTTCATTATGTGTTTCTAAAGTTTATACCTTGGGTTTGGTTGAACTTTCTATAATTGTTAGTGTTTATTATTTGGTTATTTGACTGCTATGATTTGAGCAAGTTATTTAGCACTTTAGCTCTTTAAATCATGATTAATCTGGTACCATTGATTGTGATTATTTAAGGTGTTGTTTCTGCAATGAAAATTGAGATTTAACACTAGTTCAAGAAGTGCTAAACATAGGGAGTACACTCACGAAAGTAGAGGTGCACTTATGTGGTTTTTAGTGATTCATTTCATGTAATTTCATTGAAGAAATGAACTTGTAGCTAATTTCATAACCATGAGAATAGGTATGGATTAGTTATAAGTATAATTGATTCACTACGAAAGTAGGATTCAAATGCATAAGGAAATTACATCATAACTAGCCTAGATGTAGTACTCAATGATCCAAATATAACACTTGCATGAGTAGTTAGGGATACCACAACCTAAGGAGCTTTCATTTGTTATTTTCTTGTATAATTTCAGTAGGCTTTAATTTGTTATAATTCATTGATAGTCTAAATAATAGAGAAGCTTTAGTAGTACCGGTAATTGCAATCTTCCTTGTGGGATCGACCCTTAATACCCTATACTCGCTCACGATTCGTATACTTGCGATAAATCGCGTGTGGGGTATTTAGGAGTTTATAAATGTAAAACTTGATTAGGATGAGCTTAATTGTATATGTATACTCCGCGCACGTCACTCGGCTTTAGTTTCTTACCCTTTTTGGACACTACTCCGCCTGTCAAGGGTTTAACTCTTAGGAAAATTTTGTCTCCCAGTTCGAATTCCAAATCTTTTCTCCTTGTGTCGGCGTAGCTCTTTTGTCGACTCTAGACAGTTTGAAGCCTTTCTCTAATTAGTTTCACTTTCTCATGAGTTTCTTCCATCCAAGGTATAGCTGTTGGGTCTAAAATTTTCTTCTCTCCCACTTCATCCCAATGAATCGGAGATCGACACCTTCTCCCATACAATGCCTCATAAGGTGCCATTTGAATCGAGGCGTGATAGCTGTTATTATAGGCAAATTCCACTAAGGTCATATACTGACTCCATTTACCTCCAAAATCCAATATACACGACCTCAGCATATCAAAGTCTGAATTGTCCTTTCTGACTACCCGTCTGTTTGGGGATGATAAGCAGTACTAAATTTTAACTTGGTCCCCAATGTCTCTTGAAATTTCTGCCAGAAATGTGAGACAAACCTTGGATCTCGATCAAACACAATGCTTATAGGGATACCATGCAATCTCATGATCTCTTCTGTGTACAACTTGGTCAATTTCTCCAAAGAAAAGCTCATGCTCACAGGTAGAAAATGTGCGGATTTGGTAAGTCTGTCAACTATCACCCAAATCGCATCAAATCCTTTTTTATTTCGAGACAATCCCGTTACAAAATCTATGGTTATATGTTCCCATTTCCATTCGGGAATTTCTAGTGGCTGCAATAGACCAGAGGGTTTCTGATGTTCAGCTTTTACTTGTTGGCATATCAGATATTTCTGTACAAATTCTGCCACGTCCTTTTTCAAACCATCCCACCAGTATAACTCTTTCACATCGTGATACATTTTGTTCACTCCTGGGTGTATAGTATACCTCGATCGATGTGATTCTTCTAGAATTCCTCTCCTTAACCTTTCATCAACTGGAACCACAATTTGATCTCGAAACCTTAACATTCCTTCAGACCCTAATTTAAAGTCTAGGGTTTCTCCTTTTTGCACTTTCTCCAAATTTTTCTGGATTATAGGGTCCGTTTTCTGTGCCTCCTTAATACGCTCCAATAATGGTGACTTCAACGACAAGTTCCCAAATAAAATCTTCAATCTTTCCAAGCGAGGGTTCCAAATACTAACCTCTTCTAACATGTCTCATTCTTTTACCATTAACCCCGCTATTTGGGCTTTTCTACTTAGAGCGTCTGCTATCACGTTGGCTTTTCTTGGGTGGTAGTTGATTGAACAATCATAATCTTCTAAAAATTCTACCCATCGCCTCTATCTCAAATTCAATTCCTTTTGGGAGAACAAGTACTTAAGACTCTTGTGGTCCGTATAAACTTCAAAGGTCACATCATACAAGTAATGTCTCCATTTCTTTAAGGCAAAGACCACTGCGGCCAGTTCTAGGTCATGTGTTGGGTAATTTTGTTCGTGAAGTTTCAATTTTCTAGAGGCATATGCAACTACCTTACCCTTTTGCATTAGTACGCATCCTAGACCTTCTCTAGAGGCATCAGAGTATACGACATAACTTTCTACTCCGTCAGGCAATGCCAAAACAGGAGCTGATGTTAAGCGCTTCTTTAACTCCTGAAATCTTGACTCGCACTTTGGAATCCAAACAAATTTATTATTTTTCTTTGTCAGCTCTGTCATAGGTCCAGCAATTTGTCGCGCCCCATTTTTAAGGAAAATAAATAAATGGTTTAAAAAGTGAATTTTGGTTTGATTTTTGATTTGGAAAATGATTTTTGGTTTACAAAGAAAATGAAGAAAAATACGGGTCTAAATGGGACATGAAAATGCGACGATTTGACCCAAAATATAGTTTAAAAAGGGTTTATTGAATGAAAAATGGAGTCGCCACTTGGTATAGAGTTAAGGTGTACCAAGTCACCTAAAAATGAATTTTTTCAAGGAAAAGGTAGAAAGAAATCCCTTTTAAACGACTCCTAGTCTACGTAAACCAACGAAAAAGGTTCGGGAGTCACATTTGATGAAGGGGAAGGCAAGGATAAAAATCCAAGGCACCCCTTCGACCTAACCAAGGCTAGTTGCGCGATTTAGTCAAAGATTTTCTTGTTTTTAACCAAAGAATTTATCACATTTGGATGTGCTATATGAATGCAAACCCTAGACCTAGAGGGACATCGGGGGGCAAAATTTTTCTTCAAAGCTCGAATGGTACCAATCACATTAATTGTGATGCCCAATAATGACTCTTTGGAGAGGTCACGAATAATGCAAAAATATGAGACTCCAAGAAAAGAAAAGGGATAAAATAATTATAGAAATATACATGTCTTAAGGGAGTGCATCATGTCGGGTATGGGGAACTAATGTTCGTGACTCAATTTTTCCTTTAATAGAGGGAATACGAGTGTGCTAAGGCTATAAAGCCAAACTCGTCCATATCCCATATCCAAGGGGCTTTCTCTAATCTAATCAAGCAAATGAATTAACCTAGTTCTAATGCTTATATGAGATGCAAGTCTAATGTCATGTTTCATACAAAAGGGGCAAGTAATATACATATAAGGAAAAATATGGGGGGAAGGGGTATACATATATAAGGAAAGTGTCATGCAATATGGTGAAAGAGGCCCTAAAAAGTAAAAAATATGCATGAGATGAAGGCATGCGAATGTACTAGCGATGGACGGCCCTATTGGATCTAGCATTGGACTAGTCCTTCATTAGCGCTCTCTTACAAGCATTGGACTTGTAAGAGCTTGAGGGGAAGACCATGACTAGCGTTGGACTAGCCACGGTTTCGTGCATTTTGCATCCATCATACATACATAAATAAATGTGTATAATTAAAGCGAGTAGGCATGTGAGCACGTAATTCACATAACACATAACACATAACACATAAGCATGCATATCTAGATGCCAAACCCTAAGAAAGCAATTAAACACATAGCACATACGCATGCAAATCACACAAAGAAAAACAAAGAAACTCTAACTATTACATCAGGAGGGGGATACTACTACAATCTAAGAGGGGGAAAGGACTTATAAGAAGTAAATCCTAACTATTACATTAACTAGCTAAGACATGTCTTCAAGAGAGGGGCCAAAACCTAGCTATTACAAATTGGGGTTCAAATGCCCTCAAATGACTTGCCAATTAAAGAAAGCGAAATAAAAAGAAAGTGAAACAGGCAATTAAACATTAAAAAAAATGAATTAAAACATGCATATTCACACATAGCACGTAGGAGCACGTAGGAGAAATAAAATCAAAGAGACAGAGGTTACCTCCCTTGCAATGGTAATGAAATGAAGGAAATATTAGTTTCAAAACAATAAAAAGGGTCAAGGCACCACTTTAATTAACTAACAAATAAATAACATGAAATAAAAATTAAACCAAAAAATAAAAATTAAACACGTAATGAAAATTAACACAACAAGGGATCATTTAAAGTATTTTTCATAAAAGAAAACATCGATATTCAAGAAATTAGAGTGGAAAAGAATCTAATTGAAGTAAAAGTTCTAAACTAAATTAGTGACTCAAAGTAGAATCTATCAAAGGTAAGCACTAAACTTCTCAAAAAAGAATGGAAAAAAATTTATTAGAATTAAACGATAAAATTAGCTAAGATCTTAATCAAACGGAAAATCAAACTATAAGTTCTTCCCAAAACTATTAAACTTTCTTATTTCATCCTAAAATTCATAAAAAGTCTATCCACGAATCAAATGAAAACATACCAAGGAAAACTAACATGTTAAAGGGATAAAATTGAGGAAATTTTCCAATCTTATGGGCCTTAGTAACATTAAGCTAAAATCTGGGGTCAAAACATGCAATTTCTGAGAATTCTTGCATGCATGCTACGAAGAACTCATTTCTACAACCGAAAACTTCCTGCAACTTCCTTTCGGGTCACTTGAATGCAATCTCCTTTCCATCCCAACACACTAATCTCAACCAAACATCAAAGCCTTACTCTAAGTAACAAAATACAGAATCTTAACATTCAAAATGCAATCACAGGAACGCAATCCTCTTAGCATCTTATTGAACCAATGTAAAAGAAACAGCAGGTCAGCTAAATGAAAGCAAAACAGCAACATGTTCTTCGTGCACTTGGAGAAATGGAAGCTGATATGATGAAGCAATCACCAAACACATGATAAGCTCCTATGCTAACAAATGCAAACGAGGAAAATATTCATGCAAGGATCCATGCAACATATGAGCACAAGATTTCGGCAATGAGACCTCCTGCATTTTCTTTCAAACTCAGATTTGGAACCCAAACACCCAGCTTTGCTAAAAAATTTTTCATATTTCGGACCCAAACACATAGCTTTGCTCGGAAATTTTTCAACCAAAATCATAATTTTAAACTAAACAACAAGACACATAAACTTTCAACATCCGAACAAGCAAGAAACATAAAAGGAGCTGATGCAAAAATTCTGGACAAAACATTCATGTAAAAATGGTTTGGCAACCTGAAATTCACTTTTTTAGCAAGTATCCGAACATGATTCAAGCATTTCAGCCCCCAAATATGCAATCCCAACACCCCTTATCCAATTCCTTTTTCCAACATAAGGTCAACCAGCAAATTGGATGGCCGAAACTTTGGTGAGCAACTGCAGGCAAGAAAACAGCAAAGAGAAATGCGAGAGCTTTTTATTCTACTGCAAATTCTTGCAGCTTCAACTCATTGTCATTAACATCCCCTTAAATAAGATCTTCTATCCTTGGAGGTTCAATCAAATCAACTAGACCAGAAATGCAGCCAAGAAAGGAATGAAGCTTGCGGTAAAGTCAGTTATGCACATGATCGAATCGCTCCATTGAGGGAGATAAATGAAACTAGCCCATGAACCAAAGATACGCAACTTCAATTTGATTCAAGCGCAGTAAAAAATGCAGGAGGAGTAAACAAGGAGCATCAAAGCTACAAATCCTTTCCTAGCTTCTGGTTTACCGAAGCCTTTTTTGCAAAGAAAAATCACCTTTCAAACACTGCAAACTCACTCATTATCAAACATTGGACCCAAAAGTGAGAACAAAAACTGCAGCAACAAAACCGACAACTTCAAGCTTGTTGCGGCGAACATTACATACAACACATTCCAATGACCATCAAACCAGGAGTTCAAGTAAAGAAACAAAAGGACAGACTAAGAGGTCATGCAAAATCTGTAAAATTTTTTGCAACTCTTCTGCGTTTGCTCAACTAGATTCATAGACCGCACAAACCCATCTCTAGTCTAACAAAGTCGCGCACCCATACAACCCAAACGCTAAACAAACCCAGTCAACAGCAACATGAGGCAAAAACTGCGAAACTTTGCTACGTTTTCAACCTCAGCAAACATCACACAAGTCAAGCAAGCATAACAGTCCCACTGTGAATTTTAATCCCAAAATCCAAACTTAAACCAACCTATGGAAGCGAAATGAAAGGCTACAAAGGACCACTGAACGGCATATAGCAAAAAAGGTGCCAACCCACGATTGAAGAAAACAGTTTCTAATTCTAAGGGATAAGGGTATTACCTTAATCACAAGATGAGTCGGGGGAATGACCGTGAAAGGATTCGGATGATTCTGCCAGGCCTTCGAAGGATATCAACGGGAGGGCAGTGATGATGACACAGCACTGTCCTTGTAAACCCAAATCTCCTTTCTTCCTTACGCTGCCGCCGCTCTTTTATCAGTCGTCCTCCTCTCTCTCTCGTTTCTTTTCTCTCCCTGTCTCTCCCGGATTCTCCCGCCGTCAACTAGAGCCTCCTTGCCCGTCACCTTCCTTTTAACCGTTAAAAAACTCTCCAGCTCTCCTCCTCATACTCTAGCCGTCAGCCCTCAGATTTTTACTCCCTACTCTCACTCAGTCGTCCTGAAACCTCCTTTTGTTTCTTGCCGTCTCTCTTTGCTTTTATATGGGAACCAAAAACTGAACCCTATCAACGATGGTTTGGATGAAGCCAGCTGGTTTGTACTACCCCCATCGAACGGAGCCAACCCCAGGCAAAATAACCGAGAAATGCAGCTGCAAATCCTTTCTGCTGCAGCCGAAAACAAAATGCGGACTTTTCCCTTTTTTTTTCTTTTTTTTTTTCAATCATCATTTAATTAAACAATAATAATACAAAAATAACAATTTAAACAAACTTAAATAAAATGTACAAAATTAGTAACAAAAGATAAAACAAAAAGCTAAGATTTTTCCTGTGTTGGATTAATGATTTTTCCTTTTTTTCTTTCTTCTTTTTTTTCCAATTAATAAACAATAAAAAGAAATAAAACATATTTTTTATGAATAATTTTCTCTTCTTGGCAAATTTTATGCTAAAAGTCTTACAATAAAAAATAAATAGCTAAAAAGGGTGAAAACGAATACAAAAATAAAACTAAAATAAAAATAATAGATCTAAAAAAGCTAAAAGTCTAAAACAAATAAAGAATAGACAAGAACTATTACTAAAAAAATAAAATTAGGATAAAAACTGATTTAAAAAAAATTTGGTGCCTACACAATTTTTGAAAACTCCTTGATGAACCGCCTGTAATAACCTGCTAAATCCAAGAAATTTCTAACCTCTGTTGGAGTTTCTGGCTGCTTCCACCTTGTGACCGCCTCAACTTTTGCCGGATCCACGGCAATTCCGTCTTTAGAAACTTTGTACCCCAGAAAAGAAATTTCTTCCAATTAAGACTCGCACTTGCTAAATTTAGCATATAATTTATGCTCTCTTAAGATCTGCAGAACTATCTCCAAGTGTTTAGCATGTTCTTCTCGAGTCTTAGAATATACTAGGATATCATCAATAAAAACTACTACGAACTGATCCAAGTACTTTTTAAAGACTCTCTGCATTAAGTCCATGAAGGCAGCTAGTGCATTGGTTAATCCAAATGGCATGACTGCAAACTCAAAGTGTCTATATCTTGTATTAAAAGCAGTTTTGGGTATCTCTTCCTTCTTAATTTTCAACTGATAATACTCTTGCCTCAAATCCAGTTTGGAGAAAACTACTGATCCTTGCAGCTGATCGAATAAGCTGTCAATCAATGGTAGAGGGTATTTATTTTTAATTGTGACTTCATTTAATTCTCGATAATCAATACATAATCTCAAACTTCCGTCCTTTTTCTTAACAAATAGAACGGGTGCTCCCCATGGCGAATCACTTTCTCTAACAAAACCTCTCTCCAATAAATCCTGTAATTGAATTTTCAATTCTTTTAGCTCTGCAGGAGTCATTCGGTATGGAGTCTTAGAAATCGGAGCCGTTCCCGGCACTAGTTCAATCTTGAACTCCACTTCTCTCTCTGGAGGTAATGTTTTTAATTCTTCGGGAAAAACATCTGAAAATTTCCTTACCACTGGTACATCTTCCAACTTTACTTGGTCATTGGGAGCGTTAATCAGGAAAGCTAGGAAACGTTGCGCTCCTTTATACAACATTTTTCTTGCCCGAATTTTCGAAATCATAGCAGACGATGCTAACCTACCTTTCACATCTAACTTCAGGGTTACTTCCCCGGGAATCCAAAATTCTAACACTTTTGCTCTACAATCAAGCTTAGCATGGTAATGGGTTAGAAAATCCATTCCTATAATAACATCATAACCTTTTATGTCCAAACTTACTAGATCCACTAGCATCTTACGCTCTCCAATCCAATCCAGAAATCCTAGACTTTAAATTAGGGTCTGAAGGAATGTTAAGGTTTCGAGATCGAATTGTGGTTCCAGTTGATGAAAGATTAAGAAGAGGAATTCTAGAAGAATCACATCGATCGAGGTATACTATACACCCAAGAGTGAACAAAATGTATCACGATGTGAAAGAGTTATACTGGTGGGACGGTTTGAAAAAGGACGTGGCAGAATTTGTACAGAAATGTCTGATATGCCAATAAGTAAAGCTGAACATCAGAAACCCTCTGGTCTATTGCAGCCACTAGAAATTCCTGAATGAAAATGGGAACATATAACCATAGATTTTGTAACGGGATTGCCTCGAAGTCAAAAAGGATTTGATGCTGTTTGGGTGATAGTTGACAGGCTTACCAAGTCCTCACATTTTCTACCTGTGAGCATGAGCTTTTCTTTGGAGAAATTGGCCAAGTTGTACACAGAAGAGATCATGAGATTGCATGGTATTCATATAAGTATTGTGTTTGATCGAGATCCAAGGTTTGTCTCACGTTTCTGGCAGAAATTTCAAGAGACATTGGGGACCAAGTTAAAATTTAGTACTGCTTATCATCCCCAAACAGACGGGCAGTCAGAAAGGACAATTCAAACTTTGAAGGATATGCTGAGGTCGTGTATATTGGATTTTGGAGGTAAATGGAGTCAGTATATGACCTTAGTGAAATTTGCCTATAATAACAGCTATCACGCCTCGATTCAAATGGCACCTTATGAGGCATTATACGGGAGAAGGGTGTCGATCTCCGATTCATTGGGATGAAGTGGGAGAGAAGAAATTTTAGACCCAACAGCTATACCTTGGATGGAAGAAACTCATGAGAAAGTGAAAACTAATTAGAGAAAGGTTTCAAACTGCCCCCAGAGTCGACAAAAGAGTTACGCGACACAAAGAGAAAAGATTTGGAATTCGAAGTGGTAGACAAAGTTTTCCTAAGAGTTAAACCCTTGAAGGGCGAGTAGTGTCCAAAAATGGTAAGAAACTAAAGCCGAGGTATATTGGACCTTTTGAATTTTTGAAACGAATCGGTAAAGTGGCGTATCAGTTGAGGTTGTCTGCAAGCATGGCCAAGATCCACAATGTATTTCATGTTTCTATACTCAAGAATATCACCCCGACCCAAAGCCAGTGTTTGCAATTGGAAGAATTGAGGGTGGAAGAGTCGTTAACTTATGAGGAAGGACCAGTTAAGATTTTGGAAAGAAAGGTGAAAGAACTGAGAAGTAAGAAAATCCCTTTGGTGAAGATTCTATGGAGAAATCATGGAATAGAGGAGACAACTTGAGAACTAGAAGAGATATGCAGAGAAAATACCCCGAATTATTTCTTTAGAAGGTGAGAATTTTGAGGACAAAATAATCATTTAAGGGGGAAGGATGTGAGAATCTCGAAAATTATATATATATATATATACATATTGCATTTGCATTTTAGACTTTTAAAAATTTTATTTTTTTATTTGTTCTTAAATAAGTACGTAAAAAAATAATTTTTATGTTACAAATAATTTAATTGTGCAAAATATTAAATTATTTGATTTTTGCCAAGTTAAATTAATATTTCTTGATGTAGATTATTTTATTGCCTTAATATTAATTCTTTGAATTCCGATAGCCAATTTTAAGTGTTAATAATGTTAAGTGTCAACGGGAACCCTAGAATTAAGACGAAATCGATTTTAGGTCAAAACCCTTTATAATTACACTTAGGATTACACTTAGGACGTTAAAATTTCGATAATTGAATTTTTGTGAGATTAGTATACTGGTAGGCTGTCAAATTGCATGTGGGGTAAAATTTTGGAATTAGATTACGAATGAGGACTTAAGTGGAAATTCGGACAAGATGCCAAAAGACCAAATTAGCCCTTCCTCCATCTCAAATTAAGTATGCAGTCACGGAACTTCATTGGGCAAACTTCAAATTCAAGCACTTCCATTTTTTTTTTGCCGGTTCCATTCTCCACTCCAACACTCTATCTTCCATACTGCCGGCTCATCTCCACTACACCAACTCCAATTCACCACAACACTTCCATTTCCACTTCCTTCTTCTGCCGTGAACCGAGAGTGAAGAAAGAGCCGAGCTCTTCATCTTCTTCTGTCCGTAAGCTAGAGAGAAAAGAGAGAGACTTGCCATTCTTCCTCCATTTCATCTGTGAGCTGGTGAAGAGGACCGAGAGTCAACACTTCCTCCATTTTGTTTGTAAGCTTGAGCAAGGGAGAGAGAGAGAATCGGTGAGCTGCATTTCTGTACTGTCCGAGAGAGAGAGAGGGAGAGAGCAAGAGGTAGTTTGTGCGAGCTATTTATCATCATCTCCTTCATCACTGCCGAGAGCTGTCCATTTCCTTCTTCGTCCTCAACCAGTTGTGATCAACTCCAACAACCAACACCACAGCCTACAATAACCGAGCCCAGACCAGACATACCAAGTTCATTAGCAAGCCGAGAGGAGAGAAAAATTTCGGCTTCTTGTCGCGTGAGTTGAGCTTCAAGTTGAGGTAAATTCTGGACTTAGACCAGTTAATTATAGGTAGATGAAGTTATTTATGAGCATGCATGTGATGGTTGTGCATTTGGATGATGAATTAAGACACAGGAAAATCTGGTTATGAAGGAAGTTGGAATTGCCGAGAGATTGAGCTGGGAAATGCAGCTTTAATTTGTTAATTTGAGGTGATCTGAGCCTAGATGGGTGTTTAGCTAACTAAAAACTAGATGATTATGCTTTTCATGAGGTTAATCAGCCTTGATTAAGCAAGAAAATCGAAGTGGTACAGAATCTGCTTGCATGCAAGCCATCCGAGAAGAATTGGATAAAATTCTGGCTGGTTGATGACTTTTTGATGATGTCCGAACCTGGTTTTGGATTAAAACGGATAGTTAATTAGTTAATTAGACATGCATGTTGTTGATTGAGCCGTGGATGAAAGAAAAAAAAAACTGAATTTCTAGAGTTGCTTGTGAGTTAAGCTGGCCGTGACTTTCCTTTATGTTTTGGGTTGAATTTCTGGTTGATTTGTTGTAAGAAGTGATTGTTTGATGCCAAGAGCTAATGATTGATGAAGCTCTTGGCCATTTGAGTAATCTTTACAAGAGTTAAATTTTTGGTAGAATTGTTTAAGTGATTTGGCCGAAATGCACTTGGAAAGTCCATGACTTGTGGTTTTGAATTGTTTTGATGTCTTGGACTTCTTGAACTTCCTTTGTTTAATTTTTGATTAGAATTGAACTTGTTGAGACCTAGGGCTAATGATTGATGAAACCCTAGTGAAATTGATGTTTGAATTGTGATTTTTCTATATTGGCAAATTGGAATATAATGTGCAAGTGAATTGGAATCGTGAAGTCCGTTTTGGTCCTTTGAACTCGAGTACTTTTAAACCAAGCTTTGTTGAAACATTTTGTCCTAGTATCAAGCTATAGTTAATTCTTTCCTTTGCTTAAACTAGCCTTATTACTTTTAAAAAAATAATTGTACTAACTTCTAAACTCTAGATTTTTTCGTAAAATTGTCCCTGGCTAGTTGTTTTAGAGAAAAATTGTCAAAAACATGAGATTTTAGTAATTTTAAATAAAAGGCGTAGAAAACTTGTTCGGCAAGAAACCTTATTTGAAGTAAGTTGGTTCTGGTTTGCACCTCTAGAAAGAAAGTACCTTTAAAAAAATCATACGAAATATTTTATCACTTTTAGTAGTTTTAACTCTAAGAGAATTGTTGTTTTATTTTGAGAAGATAAACTAGTTATATACCAGATAATCTTTCATACATAAACCAAGAACTTGTATAGTAAAACTTATAGTTTTAAAACTTGGTCTTTTAGGGTTTAGCGAGGACGTGGACTTCGATTCCCAGTTTGACCTTTGAGTTTCACTTTTGGTGAGTGTCCTTGCTTGTTCTATGTTTATCTTGTTAAAGTGTTTTCTTGACTTGTTATGTGATAATTGGAAAGTGGTTTTCCTGATCCATCGAAGTGGGCAGTGTGTACTTTATCGCACTAGCCCTTTCGAGTGGTGACTTGTTTGAAATGTTTCCTCGAATATCTTGCTTGCACTAGTTAAGTACTGAGTGGGGGAATGTACCACACCTGAAGGTGGGAGGGCCTCTTATCCTAACTCAAGTACCAAAAAAAAAAACCCCTGAAACCCCAGCTAAGTACTGAGTGGGGGAATGTACCACACTTGAGGGTGGGAGGACCTCTTATCCTAACTCAAGTACCAAAACCTTGCAACTGTTGACTGGAGCGTGGACTCGTCAACTAAACCACCAGGCAGGGGAATGTACCACACCTTAGGGTGGGAGGGCCTCTTATCCTGACTTGGTAACCACTTGTTGTGACGTCGTTGGGTGAATCCCTCGACTAGACTATAAAAAGGTATACTCAAGTAATACCAAACCCTCTCGTGAGAAGAACGGGCCCAGTGGGAGTAAGTTGGTCGGAGTGTGTTAAGGAAAAAGATCTACTTGGACTTTAGATAGTGAAAGTTGACGGAGGGTCAACTGCAGTTAATTTTGATCAAGTTCGTGGAGAATGGCTCCTGAGAGCCCTGTATCCTACCCTGTGCTGTTATACGCTTCCCTACTTGTTGAATTTAGTTTGGAGTTATTATTTGCTACTCGTTTTATGTGATTGCATGTTTGGGGCACCACTGAGTTTTAGCTCACCCCACGTTACTTGTTTTCCTGGACAGGTTCTGGCATTCGAGAGACCTGAAGTCTGCCTTTACCTTTTCATGAATGTTGTTTTGAATCAGACAATGTATCTTTCGTCTTGGGTTGCCACATGAAGTTGGAAAAGTGCAAACCCTGAATTGTTATTTGACTTGTATGAATGTACTTAAATTTTATGATTTCACTTTGTGGTTTGTAATGTATAAATGCACCTATGATTTTAGTAATTTGGTCTTTCTAAAGATTGGCTTGTTTTGGGTGATGAAATTTGTAATGGTTTAAGTTATACTTCGGAGGTGTTCAGCCAGTTTCCTTGCATGAGTCCTGGCGAGAGTTAGGCAGGCGACCTGCCAACCCTCTGGTTCACCTTAGGGGGAAGTGGGCCGTCACAGTTGGTGGTTGATAGTCCTGGAGTACCGTTTATTGGTATACTCGAGTATGCCCCACTGAGGTGATCACCGAACACTGGAAGAAAGGAAAATGTTGGTTACTGTTTAACTGGGGAAATGTTACTGAATTAATGAACGGAGCTAAGTGCTATGTTTGGAAATGGATGGGAGCCATTTCTAGAGTCCGTATTCGTATCGTATCCTTTGATATTAATTGATTTGTTATTCCTATTATATTTGCGTGCTTTAGGATGTTAATCATTAAGAAACATGTTTTATTGTTGAAAAGTGAATTATGTGATTCCATTGAGTTTACTTGGAACCTCACTGGATATTAGCTCAACCCCTTTAGTTGTTTTCCATGCAGGAGTGGAGAACGGGGTGATAAGAGGCTGGTAGTTAGGGGTGGGCCAAAAAATCCGTTGATCCGAAAACCTGATGAACTCGATCCGATCTGAAAAATAGGATATCCGATCCGATTTTTCTTAGCGGGGCAAATAAGGGTCGGGTACCCGCAAAAATCGGGTACGGATACGGATCAGAAAAATAAAAACCTGCGGGTACCCAACCCGCAGGATATATTTTATAAATATTAAAAAATTAGGGATCATTTTATAACTTTGCAATTTTTAATTCTAAGTACAAGTGAAGTGGCTCACAACCTCATATTCTAATCCTATATGATCCATCTCTCCTCATCTTGTTTGAAGAAAGTGAATATTCTCGGTAAAACATGAACCAAATGAACAAAATGAAAAAAAATTTGTGAAACTCTGTAATAAAAATTGTTCATCCCTTTCATTCTTTTTATTTTTATTCTACCTCCATCGGTCTTTCCTGCAAATTTTGCATCAATTCAATCAAAGATTTGTGTTTGGAGTTTCAATTTTCTGTTAGCTAGATAATTAAAACATTTGTGTCTTTCACTTATTTATTTATTTGATTTATTTTATTGCAATTATGTCTCTTAAATTTGTCTCTTTTATTTAGTGTAAGAAATTATTTTTCTTTTTCATCACCTTTAATACCATAAGGTCTATTCCAAAGATGTAAAGAAGTTGGGGAAGATTTTTTAAGGTTATTTTTGGTTATATTTTTTCCAAAAATAATTAGTTATATTCAATTCTTTTCCGAACTTGATTTCACAATTGACTTATTTAGGATGCAGTCTTGTACCATAACATCCTTAAGGAAGTTGGCCAAGTTGCTAAATACTTATTATCATTGTGTTTGTTGTGTTGTAGAATGATGAAATGTGTGAAAATAGTGATGTACTCAAAATTATTATGAAACTTCGTTTTATCCATTAGATATTATAATTCTAATATGTACTAAATTTATGAGATCGATTTAATTAGGGATATGGTGCCTCGGAAGTAAGTCATTCACCTAGACAAAATTTGATGACTTAACTAATGTCCCTTTCTTGATCCTACATATCTAATACTATCAAGTCAACCTAACCTAACCCTCAGCAGGGCTATCAGGAGCGACGTCCTCAGCCGGATCCTCCTCTGGGCCTGCCTGCTCGTTACCCTGAAGGTAACTAGTGGCCTCGTCCACTAGCATAGCGGCATCAGCCCTGATGGCAGCACTCCTATCACAGATCCCCTCAGCTAGTCGGGTCACCCTAGATCTCTGTCGCTCTATC
Organism: Coffea eugenioides; assembly: GCF_003713205.1. NCBI lineage: Eukaryota > Viridiplantae > Streptophyta > Magnoliopsida > Gentianales > Rubiaceae > Coffea > Coffea eugenioides. The sequence continues at coordinate 51,344 of NW_020863754.1, forward strand.
TCCAAACGAGCAGCCTCCAGCATATTATGCTCAGCAGTTAGCCTAATCTCCAAATCGGCTATGCGGTCGAACTGGGTATCCACCATGATACTCAGCTTCTCCACATCCTGGGTCAAGGTGTGGTTAGCGTCCCACAAGTGGTGGCGCTCATCATCAAGGGATAACACCAAGGCGTTGGGATACGCGTACGTGGCTCTACACTGGCATCTAGGGTACCTATCAGCAGGTGAGTATTGAACTCGGTCTCCTCCACCTCGAGCCTATAGGAAATGGATCTCAGCGGCTCTACATGTCCATTGGCCACGCTACTACCATTAACATGTCCATTACCATTCTCCATACCTGTAAAATAATCAATACTTAAAGGTTAGAACTTAATTAGCTAACTGAATCAGATATCACTTAAGGTATATCTAATTGTCTCAATTCTTATTCCTAGAGAGGATTAGGGTCTCTAACATATCTAATATATCTTTCAAATAACTTTTCTAACTTAGGCTATGATACCACCTGTGGCGACCCCACTTTCCCCCTAAGGCGAACCAAAGGGTTGGCGGGCCGCCTGCCCAACTCTCGCCAGGACTCACGCAAGCATTCTAACCCAAATCCCTTCGAAGAATAACCTAATCTATTACAAAATAAATCTTCCGAAAGAAATCGATTTCTATCACCACATTAACTTCAAAGATAACAACATACCAACTTAACCAAACGACAGCTCTTAAACACTTCACGCGATACTCACAAGGGTTAAAGCCATACCAATACAACCATACAAACCGAATATTAGAATTAGGGTTTACACATTTTCCAGCTTCAAGTGGCAATCCAAAATGAAAGTACATAAGCTCAATTAACGCATTACAGCCCACAAAATAAGTCTTAGTAATCAAATACATTCCAAAAGGGAAACATGAGTAAGATTCAAAGCTTTCAACTTCCGGAGCCTGTTAAGGAAAACAAATAAACGTGGGGTGAGCTAAAGCTCAGTGGTGCCCAATAACATGCAATCACGTAAATCAAACAGCGGATAATGATTTAACAAATTTAAACAGTTAGGAAAGCGTATAACAGCACAAGGTAGGATACATGGGCTCTCAGGAGCCATTTTTCTCGCTTGATCACCAATTATCGTAGTTGACCCTCCGTCAACTCTCACTACTTATGATCCATGTAGAGTTTCTCATTTTGTTACCTAACCCGTCACCATTCATTCCCCTGTCCCGGGCCCGCTCACCGACTAAGGACGCAGTATACTCGAGATATACCCGTAGATAATTGGAAGCAGTATACTTGTGTATACCCTTAGATAATTGGGAGCAGTATACTTTAGTATACCCTCAGGAAATTGGTCGAGGGATTCACCCAGCGACATTTCCGTAGTTGGATTCAGAAGTCGAGGGATTCACCCAACGACGCAACTACATTTAGATTCAAGGATTCATGAGAAAAATGATTCACGCAAGTCACCACTCGAACGGCTAGTGTGATAAAGTACACACCGCTCACTTCGATGGATCAAAAACTAGTTTTGCAAATTATCACTTATCGAGTCTAGAAAGCACTTAAATCAGGTAGGAAAAGAACAAGCAGGGACACTCACCAAGAGTGGAGTTCAGATATCAAGTTGGGAATCGAATTCCGCGTCCTCGCAAAATCCTAGAATACCAAATTTTGAAACTATAAGTTTTCTATTCAATTTTTAAACTTATTCGTATAGGGAATTATCTAATATATTACTAGTTTACTTTTTCAAGAAAATTTCAAAAATCTACTTAGGTTGAAACTTTGACAAAAGTAGTAAAAATGTTTCTTATAGTTTTCCTTGAGATACTTTTCCTTAGAAAAGGGTAACTAGTATTATTTTCTTGAAACAATTCGACCATCCACTTAGGATTGAAATTTTGTAAAAGTAGGAAATGTTTTATATGGCTTTCCTTAAAAATATTTTTCTTTATACGAGTGCGGTTAGTACTATTTTATTTAGAATAAATTTTCCATGTCGAGGAAGTTTTCTGCTATTTTTAGTTAAAGTCACTAAAATCTTGTATTTTGGAAATTTTCCTCTAGACAATTAGCCAGGGACAAATTTTAAGGAAAGAAAAGGAAATAGATCAAGACTTAGGGTTTTAAAACTAGTGAAATCATTTTCTAAAAGTAATAAGGCTAGTTTACGCTTAAAGGAGAAATATTGAGTTGGCAAGGTTCAGAAAATCCCTACACGAAATTTCTAACTTTAACATTTAGTGCTAAGTTTTATCATACCATACTAGAGTGAAGATATATTTAAATAGCTTGCTTAAAACTTCTCAAGTTCACAGGACCAAAATGGATTCCTTACGATTCCGATTTACCAGCACATAATATTTCAGATTTATCAATATAATCAACTCACATTTCAAATAGAAATCTCACTAGGGCTTCGTCAATCATTAGCCCTAGGTTTCAACAGATTCAATTCTGATCAAGAATAAAACGAATAACCAAGGATTCGTCAATCATTAGCACTTGGTTTTGGCAAGCTCATATCACATCTTAACTAAAACAAAAATGAAGGTAAGGCCTTCAAGAAATTCCAGCAATCAAAGTTCATCACTCTTTAATATTTATAAAATCATTCAAATGGCCAAGGGCTTCATCAATCATTAGCCCTTGACAACCATCAATCACTTCCAACCACAATTCAATCAGGAATTCAAATCACAAATAAGCTAAATGTTCGCTCCAAGTAAAAATTCAGTTTCATGAAGAAACAGGACATTCAAGCAGGGCAGCCTACTTTGAGGAGTCACGGACAGCAGTACACATGGAGGAAAAATATGAAATTTCTACAGAACAAAGGTCTATGATTCTAGTTTCAAATGCCACTGACGGAACCTTAAACGGATTTTCCTACACCAAGATACAAGCATTTTACTGAGACTGGTCAGTGAAATCCGAAAATCTGAAGACTCATTTTTCACTTGTGAAAAACTCTTTTTTCTCTTTTAACACCATAAGGTTTTTATTCAAACCATCCATACCTTTCTTATATAACTCTAAAACAACATATTCCAGGCATTTCCAACCATTACGTTTCAAAGAAAATTTAAAAAAAAAACAAGCTAAGCTTCCAACTCAACCTTCGGCTACCACAAAAGAAATTCCAGCACTTATATACCAACATTTATGGTTCAATCCTTCAATATATCCAATATTTCATTGCCAAACAACTTAAAATTTACATCTCTTATGTATTACTAAACCATTATATTCCAAGGGAAGAATAAAATAAATTTCCAGAAACCAATTATAATTTCCAAAGACAAACTGAAAATTCTGGTTCATCCCCTCGGCTATCAATACTTTTCCAGCACTTAGAGTTTTATAAATCCAACTTTTCCTTGGCTAAAACATGGTTTTAGATTCTCAAATTCATCATGTGAACCTTTGGCTAACTAATTAACATTTCTGGTTCAAAATCGAATTCGAATAACAGGTTTAAACATCCCAAAAATTCCAGAAATCTGTCCAGCTAGCTACGGATGAACATGCATGAAGAAACTTTCTGTTTTCATTTTATTTTCTCGGTTAAAACATGCTATTAATCTCTCAACTTCCTCATGCAATTACTTAGCTAAACAATGAACATTTCCAGTTCAAGAGTTGAATTTAAACCATGATTACAAACCCCAAAATTTCCAGGTTTAAACCTCACGGCTTTTTCTCAAAATTTCCAGCAATAACAATGGTTCTAAAACCAGATTTCCCTTGGTTAAGTTGAGGTGTTAGGAGCTCAAATTCAATATGCAGATGCTTAACCACTGATTAACATTTTCAGTTTAGAAATCGAGTTCAAATAACAGCCATCAACTTCAAGGTTTCTAAAAAAATTATCCCAGCTTGGCTCGGATGAACATGCATGTGGCAGGTTGCATCTTGATTTTAGTTTTCTGGTTTAAACTAATTAGTTAACTACATGCAGAGCCTAATTAACTTGTTATTAACTAACTAATTATGGTTATAAGCTCAAACAACAAAATTAAACCAAATCAAGCTGCATTAATCAAGTTAAGCTCTCGGCAGTTTCCATCACTTGCGCATAACAGAAATTCTTCTTTTCTTAATTACAAATCCGGCTGCCTAAACTCACATGCATGTTCCTAGATGACTTAACCTTCTTGTTTTTAGTTGGTTAAACATTTAATTGAGCTCAGATTGTCGCAGGGTATCAGAAATAATGCTACATTTCCAAACCAATTCCTCGGCAGAGCCATTTAGCCAAAACAGAAATTTTTCTAGTGACTTAATATCATTATCCGACTGCACAAGCAACTCATGCAAGCTCTGATATGGCTTCATCTACTAGCAATTAACTTAATTAGCCCAGAAATTACCTCAGATATGAACTCAGCTCACACACGAAAATCTGGAAATTTCTTTCCTTCCTCTCAGCTTCACGCGCAAGTTTGATTCTGGTTTTTGGTTTGCAGCTGGAATGGTGTTGCGGTGAAGATGGTTGCAGCTGGTGGATGTTGAAAATAAAACAGAGGAGACTCACGCACAACCTCTCCCTATCTTCCTTCAACTAACGGACAGAACCAGAAAATTTGTCTTGCAGCTCGCGGATTTCCCTCTCTCGCTCTCTCCTTTGGTCGACGATAGCAAGGCAGAGTAGGAGTGCAGTGGTGGTTTGGGATATGAAATGAAGAAGAAGAGGTATGGTGCCGCGGTTTTGGAGAAGAGTTTGAGTGTAGGAAATGGTTGCGTATAGAATTGGTGAAAATGTGATTGGTCGATTGAGCGGTGATTGAAATGTGGTCAGAGGGATTGTTTGGTTTTGCATGGAAATGTTGTGGTTGTAAGGGCATTTTAGTCTTTTCACTTTGCTTCCTAACCTCTACTTAAATTTTCCATTCTAATCTTAAAACCAAAAATTATCCCCAAGTGTGATTTGAACGCCTGATTATACACTAGTATACTTAAACCATTTTTATCGAATATTTATCGATTACACTTTAATATTAAGGTTCCTAACATTATTTAGCGATTAAATTAATTATCCGAATATCCAATTATTTATTCTCAAGAAATAGAGTTAGTCTAACTCGAAATTTATCGATTTAATAATATAGAATCAAGCGTAATAATAATTTAATACAAGTGTGACAATTTGCACATAAAATTATTTTTACGCACTTATTGTGAAAACAAAGAAGGATAAGACTATAATTATCGAAATTTTCACGCCTTAAGTATGTTTAGTATATTAGTATCATGTTTATCTAAAATTCATTGGTTTTCATCTTAACGCGGAAATTCCTATTAACATTTAACATTAGCAACTAATTGGAATTAATCATTGGAATTTAAATAATTTGTTTTAAGATAGTAAGTTTATCGACTCAAGTGTCATTAATTTCGCATAAGGGAATTTAAGTATTCTAACATTTTATGCTAAGGCGAAAAATTTAATCTAACTCTAAAGATATTAATTTAGTCAAGCAAAACCAAGAAATTTCATAACTTAGGAAAATTATATTATTTTTCACATAACCCTATTTTTACATACTTAGTTGCGAACAAGTAAAAGTGATGCTAGAAATTATTCTAACTCTAAAGATATTAATTTAGTCTAGCAAAACCAAGAAATTTCATAACTTAGGAAAATTATATTATTTTTCGCATAACCCTATTTTTACATACTTAGTTGCAAACAAGTAAAAGTGATGCTAGAAATTATTAAGGAATAAAAGAAATGCAAATAAAATATGCACTGGCTTATATATATTTTCAGGGTTCTCACAATAAGTATCAGATTGAGGTGATTCTTATACCATTTTGAAGGTAAGAGATAGATCAACATTTGGTATGAAGACATTGAAGTCCAGTTCTGTCGTTTTCCTAGTCAAAAAAGTTGAAATACAGAAGTGAATGTTCATGGTCGAAAGTTGAAACAAGGTTCTGACTAGTCACAGGCATTTTGGTCATTTATCACTCCACAGAGCTTCAAATTGGATGATTCTTGATGCATTGGAAAGCTAACTCAAAGAGATACAAATTTCATGTTTTACACAAGAGCTAGTTCGGCTTCCATCATCGAGAAAATATTAGTTGAAATTGGATAAAAAACAAAGCAAGGATGAATTCTACCCAAAAAAGTGCAAACCTGCAAAGAGTAAAACGGGGGGTCAAAGTGCGGGCACAGATTACGTTTTCTACTCGCATTTTTGTGGATTTTGGCAGCAACTTGTGCTTTTTTCACACAACCTTTTTTTTATCACTTTTCCTGCAATTTTTCCTGCAAAGATTCCAGCTGGAAATAATCAGATGAGCATGGAAACTTTGAGAAGCAATCTTTGAGAGTTTCAAGAGTAAAAAATGACAACTAGAAACAACTCCTTTGACTCTTGAATTCCTCTATAAATATAGCCTTTGGAGACCATTTTTACAACTTTGGAAGGCTAGAGAAACTCACCAAAAATGTAATTTTTACTAGAATTTCCTTAGTTCAGTAGTTAGGGTAGTATAAAGTAGTTAGTGTAGTTTTTCCTTCTTATATTTGTAGTTAGATTTGGATGAAGATTGAGGAGCAAAGATGGAGAGTTTGAAACTCATGTGACAAGGGTGGAATCTCTCCTATCATTTTTTCTTTTGTATTTAAGTTCATGTTTAACTATAATACAAGTTTGGATCTTGTTCTTTATGTTTAGTTAAAGTTGATGCCTAGTGTTATGGATGAACTTTCTATATCTTGTTAGTGATGTTTACTTGGTTATTTGATAATATTATTTTGAGCAAGTTATTTATCACTTTTGCTTTTCTAATCTTCATGAACTGGCCATTAATTGCGATAATCTTAAGGTGTTAAGTTTATAATGAGAATTAGAATTTAACACTAGTTCAAGGAAATGATAAACCTAAAGAGTTCACTCATGAGAGTAGAGGAGCACATTTGTGGCTTTAGTGACTTGTTTCATGTAATTTCATAGAAGAAATAAACTTGTAGTTAATTTCATAACCACGAGAGTAGGTATGGTTTAGTTACAAGTATAGTTGATTCACTATGAGAGTAGGTTTCACATACATTAGAAAATTATGTGATAACTAGCTAAGATATTAGTATTCACTTAACTGGTAATTTCATTTGTAATAGTAGTAAGGAATTCCATATCTCTAGGAGTTTTCTAGTGTTATTTTCATTACTTTGATATTTATGATAGTCCAGATAATAAAGGATTTTGAAAATCACCGGTAATTGAAAATCTTCCCTGTGAGATCGATCTTTAATACCCTATACTCAAACTCGTATATTTGCGAAAAATCGCATGTGGGGTATTTAAAATTTATAAATGTAAAACTTGATTGTGGATGAACTAATTGTTATATGCATACCCCACAACACGTCAAATTTTTGGCGCCATTGCCTGGGAAGATTTGCTCAATATCTGTGTTGAGAACAATTTTATTAATTTAGACATCTTTTTTACTTTTCTTGTTTTTGTTGTGTTTAATGTCCTTTTGTTATGTCTTGTATGTTTGTTGAGTCTTTAATTGTATGTTTTTGTTTGTGTTGAGTCTATTCCTTTTGACTAAACTTATTTTTAAGTTATTTTGAAAACATGTTTAGGGGCTCAAGTAGAGTAGAATATATTGGCGGACAATGTTTGGGAAGTGGAAGATCGGCAACGGATGGTTACTATGTGTAAAGTTTCTTTGATAGAGATAATCAAGAAATTAGCAAAGGTATGTCATTTGAAAATGGTTTAAGGAACTTAAAAGTTAAACTTGATGTTATAATGTTAAAAATTTAAATGGACACCATTATGAATATACTTGAGCAAAAAGGGAATGTTAATGCTTTTAATTCTAATCATATGATTTGTGACTTGTATGGAGGTTATCGTGCTATTAATATATGTATGCAAGTACAAAATATGGATTATTATGATGAATTAGGGCATTACAATCCTTGTTTTGATCAATATAGTGCTAATTGGAGTAATTCTTCTGCTTATGGTTGGGATAATCAATGTACTTATTTTTTTTTTTTTTATTATTTATTCATGGGATTGAATACAAAATATTCCTCTTACATATTTGTGATTTTTCGAAGTGAAGGCATTCCTAATCTGTCCAAACAGATTGCTCCACGAGCCAGTCTTGGGAACATACTAAAGGTATCGTAAACCTTGATTTGTTGCTGTGGATGAGATATTCCCACATTAGACAAAGCATCAGCAACTGTATTAGCTTCCCGATAGCAATGTGAGAATCTAGCAGGATCTTCTACTAGCTTCCAAATCTGGTTAACTTCTCTTCGAATTTGCCACGGATACTGAGTACGACGCTGAATGATCCCAATCAAAACCAATGAATCTGATTGTACACATATGTCTTCGAAGCCCTTTTGTATACACGTTTGAAGGCCAATTAGAAGAGCTCGAGCCTCTGCGCGGAGACTTGTAGTTTCTCCCAAGTAGGCCGAGAAGGCAATCAGTGGTAAGCCAGTTGAATCCCGAAGAACCCCACCACCTCCACCCACTCCTGGATTACCTTTAGCACAGCCATCCGTATTAAGTATATACCTTCCTGTCTCCTTTGTCTCCCAGCGGATAACTTTATATGCAACCCTGCCACCAGAAGGAATCGTCCAATCATACAACTGACTGAATGATTGCAGTCGAATAACTTTTTTGAACTGTATTCCCACCATAGTATGGATTTCTGCGAAGATGGCTTGGCAAATGGCCGACGATCGCATCTGGATACCCTCAAACATTGCTTTATTCCTCGCCTTCCAAATCTGCCAGCAAACTACACTTGGAAGAATGCGGTCAATAAACCGTCGTAGCTCATAGTCATGTGATCGCAACCACCAACCTACTATGCGAGCTCGTAAGTAAGATCCTGAAAAATTCAATCCACATAGACCTCCAAAATAATTCCATATGACCGTCGCTATGTGGCCATTGGAAAATAAATGCTCAATAGACTCCTCAGATGCCGCAGAACAACAAAAGCATTTGGAGGGATAATCAATGTACTTATAATGCTTCTCCATGTTTTTATGATTATTAACCCGAATATGTCCAATTTAAATCTAAACCATCTTGGAAATTGGCAATAGAAATGTTAGTTAATGCACATTCACCTTCGGAATTAGAAAATGAACTATTAGCTAATGATTCTAAACCATCTTGGAAATTAGTTATAGAAAAGCTAGCAAATGCAACCTCCGACCGTTTTGATAGGGTTGAGGAAAGATTAGATGAATTACTTTGGTAGAATACAAGCCCAAGTACATGCATTGTGTGAAGTTATTTCTTCTAATTATATACAAATTGATCATAGGATGAATGGTGAGCATGTTGCAAGTGTAAGTGGATTGCATTTTGATGAAAATGATGAATCTGAATTGTGTTTCAATGAGAAAATGTTCATTTCAAATGATAGTACTTTTGGAGCTAACCTTGATTCTCTAGAGGGGACCTTTAACGACTCATTTTTAACCTCTTTTGAGGAGTGCATTGAAAATATAGGTTTTAAAGGTATTATTCCCCAAGAAAGTCATACGGATGTTCCTTTAGTGAGTTCTCAAGTGGTGCATATTCAAGGTAATATCTATGAAACACTTGAAATAGGTAAGTCACTTCCATCTCTCACATCATTTGAATATGTGGCTTTTGCTATAAACTCACCTTTTAATGATCCACCATGACTTAAAATGGTGGATTATTAATTTTAGTCGAACCAACGGCTATAAACCAAAATGCTTATTGCGAGGCAACCGAATATCTTTGTTACTTATGTTTATTTTATTTGATTTTATGTTTAAATTATGTGTTTGAGTTATCTTGTTATTTTTCTTTTGTAGGTATTGAAAATAGAAGCAAACGTGATCAAATGAGGCGAAAAAGGCGAAATTTGATCAAAGATCTCAACATCTCAAATTCAGTAACTGTGATTTTTGATGCACTAAAGACGTTTAGAATGCATGTTTAGATCATTTTACATGTGCGTGAATTGTTTATTTTGACAAAGAAATGATCTAGGATGTGTTTTGAAAAATTGGGTTCAAGAGCGCGATTTTTAGAAAATTACAGAAATTTCTGCACAAAAAGTGCAGAATTGAAAAACGCACCCATGAAAAAGCGAACACCCCTCACGTTTTCAGGTCACGTTTTAGTTAATCTGCAAAAATTTTGAGAAAACGTGACATGAGCTGCGTTTTATCTCACGTTTTAAGCCTGGATCAAAAAGTGAAAATGCGGGCTGACAAACGTGACCAAGGCCACGTTTTCATTGCCTGCATTTTAGAATTTGCAAATGCCCATCCAAAAACGCGACCTCCTCTCCTCCCCGGCCTCGCATTTTTGCTCATTCCTCTTTTAAACATAGAAAACGCAGGCCATATTTTTTCTTCTTCTTTCTCTCTTCACTCGCGTTTTCTACACACACACACACGTACTCTTCACAAATTCACTCTTTTACACCATTTTTTTGCAAACAAATATCAATCCAACATCATTTAACCTGCACAGAGCCTTCTTAACTGATTACAATCCAATAAAAACATCTCAAATCCGATTTTTAAGAAGATTGAAGGTTAGGGTTTCTCAATTTTTATCCAAGCAACTGGGGATCAATTAGAGGATGTTTCATAGGGCTTTTTGTATCATTAGCATCACCAAACCGCCTTCTACGTGATTGAGGTAAGTTTCTTCATCAAATTTACGTCTTTTAGAAGTTGATATTTTTCAATTTTCTGAGCTTTCTAACATCTTTTAATTTTGAATATTTGATGATATTTATTGATGTGTTTGGCCTTCAATATGCTTATTAAGGTTGTTTAAGCATGTTTACATGTTCAAATGTAGCAAATTGATAGATTATTAGTTGTTTAAATTTTTCAGTTGCTATATTTGGCTAAAATTGAAAAATTAGTTTGGAATGTTGTTGAACCAATTTTGATATATGATTATGATTCAAAATGGTTAGTTGATTATGTTTTAACATGTGCATTGTATATAGAGAGTGATTTTGATAAATTTTGTGATTTATGGGGATAATTTTTGCTTAATCATGTTTATAGCTAAATGTGGATTACTGTTACTAATTAATGATTGTTATAAACTTGATTATTGCTAATTTCATTAATTGGGACATATGTGTTGCCTATTTTAATAAATTTATGATTTTAATAATTTTTGGCAATTTTAATAACATGTCTCTCATGATTATAATATCGGGCATTGTTGAATATTTAGTTAATTCTTTATAATATGAAGATGTGTATTGGTGGTTATTGGTGCCAATTTTAATCCCTATATATGATGATAATTTTATAAAATGCCTACGGTTATTATAAATGGAAAGTTTCTTCTATTAGGTATTTTATAGAATTTAATTCCTGTATAATGTGAGTGTGTGCAAAACTTTAGAAAGGTGTATGAGAAGTTTAACGATTTTTCTTTTTAAACACCATGGTAAGAAGAGGACGAGATATTATTTGCGAATCGTCTAGCGAGGAAAGTGTTGAGAGGACACCATCTCCGGTACCCTAAAAATGGAGATCGCGAAGAGGCATATCTAGATGACCACCTCTTCCGTACTATGATATTGAGCGATTCACTTCCAAGGATAATCAAGATTGGTTTGAAGAGCGCAAGCACATGAAGTTTATATATGAGATGCACATAGCTCTGGACATTGATGCTGTCTATCAAATTACGAAGGCTTTTGAGCTATTAGGTTGGGCACCTATTCTTACTCTCCTTCACCACATATACCATGAGTTGGTCCTAGAATTCTATGCCAATATCGACAACAAAAAGGGCCATAGTATCCTTTGTTCGAAGGAGATGATTGACCATCACTAGAGCCACAATTACTCGAATTCTGGAGTGCAATAATCAAGGACCGATCATTTATTTGAAAAAAGGATTTACTTCGCCCATCAAGCATTGGGATCCTTCACATGCCATGATAAGGTTTGGTCTACAATACCAACCATTTCGTTCATCGAGGAAAGAGGCCATCCTAGCGCTAGTGTTCAACTATCGGCACCACCTCATTATTTATGTCATGGCACATAACGTGATTCCCAAGAAGAGTTACTGTCGAATATCATAATTAGCAACATAAGGATGTCTGCCCAACAAAGTGTGACCTCCTATTGATTGTGGTTTCCACGTCTCCTATCCTTGATTTTCAAATGGGAAGGCGTCAATTTGAAGGGTATCCCGCGAGATCCGGTGAGACCTATGGGCGAGTTATGTGTTGCTACTCTTACAGGCATGGGCATTTCGACAGACAATTTACCTTGCCCAAGGAGAGATCGATCGAGACAAGCTAGTCACACTGAGCAAGGCGAAGCTGGTCACTCTACTTTTGCCGGGCCGGCTACTTCTGCCCTGCCGCCGCCGCCACCACCTCCACCTCCATAGCATTCCAACTGGCAGCGACTCTTCGACATTTTAGGCTGCCATCAGACTCAAGTGGTTGAGGGAGTTGATCGAATCGATGCTCGCCTAGATTCTTATGATGTTAGGATGCATCAAATGGAGGATCATTTAGGCATCACTCCTCAGTCTCGCCCTACTCTTGGAGATAGTGGTGATGGTCACGGATCCGCTAGTGAGGGAGGAGTTGGGTTGGCACCTTGAGCTACATTTTGCTTTGCTTCGATCTTTTTTTAGCTTTTCTTTTCTTTTCTTATGTAGGGTACCATTAACTATTTCTTTTACATTGGATCTTTTGGACAATATTAGTAGATGTTTGTATCTTTTGGCGAAGGTTCGTGAATCATGGTTGATTTGGATCTCAGCCATTGCACTGGGGAGTATTTCTTTCTATCTTTTGTTATTTTTCTTTCCCTACACATTGAGGACAATGTGTATTTCAAATGTGGGAGGGGGGGAAATGTGTGGTACTTGTAGTATTTTTTGTGTTTATTGCTTGGATTTGATGTTTGGAATATAAATTGCACTTGAATGTTGATTAATCTTGGGTTTGCTGGTAGGGAGATTCGTCTAGTTTTAAGGGGAAACTCTGGCAAAATTTTTTCAAAATCTTGTCAAAATTTGCAAAATTACCCCAAAAAGTTTCAAATTTTTTCAACTCAAGGGATAACAAGTTCCATACCATTAGTAATTCAAATTCCTTTTACTTTTGAGATAAATATATGTGGTTTGAAAACTTCTTTTCTCATTTAACTTGGAAATGACTATTCTGTGATTATAATTTGTGTATTTATAGGAAAGTATATCTTGTAAAGTGGAGAAAATTATGCCTAAATTTTACATATTTGATGAAATTTCTTCTCTTTACTTCATTTTACATAGTTAAGTGATTAATATGGTCAATAAGTGTTACACTCTTCTCATGATTATTCTTTTGAAGAAATGTTATTATCTTTACTTTGAAAAAAAAAGAAAAGAGAAAGAAAAAGAGAAAAAAAAGAAGAAGAGAGAATAAAAGTTATTCTACTCCAATAATTATTGTGCTTAGTAACTGAGAGTTTTCATCTACAACTATCAACTTTTGCGTAAAACGGTACTTCAATTAAGAGCATGCAAGGCAACTTGAGTATGTGAAGTGTTGAGTAACCGGTGATATTTATCTAAAAATGTCGATCTTCGCGTCAAAAGACACTTTTACGACTTGAGTAATATTTAACTATGTTGAATAAATAAATCCCTCTTTAAGTTTGAATAAGAAAATGATCATGAGTTTATGAAATAATTTTATTGACCATAGGCGTTTCTTGCTTGTGAAATTGAGTAAGGATGAGAAATTGAATTGAACTAGTTAAAATTAGGGTATAATTCGCTCTCTTTTACTTGATATTATGAGTACTTAAATTTAATTGAGTGATTGCATAATAGTCATTTACCTTGTTTTGAGAAAATGAAATTGAATGGTGCACATATTTATTTTCAAAACTTTGGATCATTGTTGGTTTGTATTTCTTATTGCTTCAGGACAAGCAATAGTTCAAGTGTGAGAGAACTTGATAAGTATATATTTTATGTGTTTTATTAGTTAGTTTTGGTATGTTTTAATTACTTTTATAGCTAATTAACTAAGTTTCTAGTGAAAAAATGCATTTTGTGGTTTAAAGTGTAAAAATTGCATTTCTATGGATTTTAGTGGTGAAAACTTTATAGTATTATAGGTTTAATGATTGAATCATCAAATGGAGTGATTTGAGAAGATAATTAGATGATTGATGATGGTTTAATTGCATTTCTTTTTTTTTCAAAGTAAAGATAATAACATTTCTTCAAAAGAATAATCATGAGAAGAGTGTAACACTTATTGACCATATTAATCACTTAACTATGTAAAATGAAGTAAAGAGAAGAATTTTCATCAAATATACAAAATGTAGGCATAATTTTCTCCACTTTACTAGATATACTTTCCTATAAATGTAAAAATTATAATCACATAAAAATCATTTCCAAATTTCATAAGAAAAGAAGTATCAAAACCGCATATATTTATTTCAAAAGGATAAGTGACAAAATTTTATTTATTTATTATAGTTAATAACATATATATGTATAAGGTTTTGGAAAAATTTTGACAGAATCTCCCCTTAAAAGTGGACTAAAACTCCCTGCCAGCAACCACAAGAAACACCATTTAAGCACAAGAATTATATCAAACACAACTAAAACCACAAGTATCACACATATTTCTCCCCCCACACTTAAATTACACATTGTCCTCAATGTGTAGGGAAGAAATGAAACAAAAGAAGAAAAGAAAAGAAAGAAGTACTCCCCAAGTCAATGGCTGAGATCCTTATCAGCCACTAATCACGAACCACTGTCAAAATACAAGTACCTACCACATAGAAAACAGAAAAATAAAATGAAGTTAAACATCTTAAGTTCCACAAGTTAAGATAATTAGGCAAGCAAGTTCATCAACTAAAGATAGCTTCTGCAGTGTGCCAAGTCAGTCATCCCCCTCGGCATCATCGTCATCCTCTGCATCACGATTGGGCGGTGGATGAATGCCCAAATGATCTTCAATTCGGCTTAGACGATTATGGAGTACAAATGAAGATTTGTGAGTTGGGTAGAAGAGAAGAAGAAAAACGCGGCTGGAAAAATGGAAAAGTGAAGAAATGTTCTGGAAATCGCGTTTTTGAAGCAGAAAAATGAACCGAAAACGCGACTAAAAACGCGCCTTCAACGCGCGTTTTTAAATCCGCGTTTTCTGCACAAATCTCGCAGAATTTAAAACGCGGTTACGTATTAAAACGCGACTTAAAGTCGCGTTTATATGTGTCGCGTTTTCCAGTTTTGCTCAGGCGTGAAAACGCGACTTCCTCTAAAACGCGACTTAAAGTCGCGTTTTAAAGGCGCGTTTTCTGTTCTGCAGGCGCAGAATTGAAAACGCGATTCTGAGAAACGCGACTTATAGTCGCGTTGCCTTGGAAAACGCGTTTTCGGCTTCGATTTTTAGCAGAATTTCAACTTTTGAAAAATTACAAAAGGTACCCCAATGACTCAAAATGCATCATAGATCATTTGTTTGCCAATTTTAATCACTGGAACAAATGTAAAACATTAAAAACATGCATTTTACCCCTTTATAATGAATCAAAAACACCTTTAACGCAAATCGAGGGGTTGAGTTGTTTGATCACAGTTCGCCTTTTTCACCTCAAATGGTCATTCTTGCTTCCATTTGCCAACCCTATCACACAAAAACAACAAATTAACTAAAACACTTATTCAAACCACAAAATGACACCAATTTAACACATATAACATAAACATTGGGTTGCCTCCCAATTAGCGCTTTTGTTTATAGTCGTTGGCTCGACTCACACATTCAGTTTCTTAAATTGAAGAAGAGTCGCCCAAAAGACATATGAGTCCTTTGGGTACGATTTCACCTGCCAAGTAGGGTTTCACTCGTTGTCCATTGACCTTAAACCTTTCATTTCTTGAATTTGCCACTTCAACCGCTCCATAGGGAAATACTTGAGTGACTTCAAATGGTCCAGACCACCTTGACTTCAATTTTCCTGGAAATAACCTCAGGCGTGAATTGAATAAAAGCACTTTTTGCCCTACCTGAAATTGTTTAGGAATAATGTGCTTGTCATGCCAATATTTGATCTTTTCTTTGTAAATTTTGGCATTTTCATATGCATGTAACCGGTGTTCCTCCAATTCACTCAACTCAAGTAATCTCCTTCCACCTGCAAGATTAAAATCTATATTAATTGCTTTAATAGCCCAATAAGCTTTATGTTCAATCTCTACAGGTAAGTGACAAGCTTTTCCATAGACTAAACGATACGGCGACATCCCTAAGGGAGTCTTAAATGCCGTTCGGTAAGCCCATAGTGTGTCATCTAGCTTTGTAGCCCAATCCTTGCGTGATTTATTCACAGTTTTCTCCAAAATGAGCTTTATCTCACGATTAGCTAGCTCCGCTTGTCCATTGGCTTGAGGATGGTACGGGAGTGATGTCTTGTGCCTACAGCCATATTTAAACAATAAGGAATCCAGTTGTTTGTTACAAAAATGTTTTCCTTCATCACTTATTATGGCCTTAGGTATACCAAATCTACAAAAAATATTCTTTTTAAGGAATCGGAGTACAACCTTAGAGTCATTAGTAGGTGAAGCGATTGCTTCTACCCATTTAGAAACATAATCCACTGCTACTAAGATGTACTTATTATTAAAAGAGCTTGGAAATGGTCCCATAAAGTCTATACCCCATATATCAAATAATTCAACTTCTAAGAAGGTAGTTAGGGGCATTTCATTCTTTCGAGATATATTTCCAGTTCTTTGGCATGCATCACAACTTTTAACATATTCCCGAACATCTCGATACATAGTTGGCCAATAAAACCCTGATTGCCATACCTTTGCCACAGTTTTTGAGGTGCTAAAATGTCCACCTGTTTCAAGGTTATGACAATGATATAAAATATTATGTACCTCGTTTTCGGGAATACATCTACGTACCATACCATCGGCACAATGTTTATACAGCAATGGTTCCTCCCAAAAGTAACTTTTGACATCATGTAAGAATTTCTTCTTTTGATGGTAATTAATTCCCTTTGGAATCTCTCCACTTACCAAAAAATTAGCAATATCAGCATACCATGGAGAATTGATAATTGCTAGGACAAACTCATCCGGGAAATTCTCTTGAATAGGAACTTGATCCTTGACTGGAATATATTCTAGGCGTGATAGATGATCCGCTACTAGATTCTCTGTTCCCTTTTTGTCTTTTATTTCCACATCAAATTCCTGCAATAAAAGAATCCACCGAATTAGTCTTGGTTTTGCATCTTTTTTATGTAACAAATATTTAAGAGCCGCATGGTCCGTATATATAATAACTTTAGATCCTACTAGATAAGATCTAAATTTATCCAAAGCAAATATCACTGCCAATAGCTCTTTTTCTGTGGTTGCATAATTGAGTTGTGCTTCATTTAGCAACTTGCTAGCATAGTAAATGACGTGCAACCGTCCTTCTTTCTTTTGTCCCAAAACTGCTCCAACCGCATAATCACTTGCATCACACATCAATTCAAATGGTAGTGACCAATCAGGCGAAGTTATAATTGGGGCCGAAATCAATTCCTTCTTCAACCTTTCAAATGCAACCAAACAATTGTCATCAAATTGAAAAGGAGTATCTTTACATAATAAATCACATAATGGCTTTACTATTTTAGAAAAATCTTTAATAAAACGTCTATAAAAGCCAGCATGTCCTAAAAAACTCCTTATCCCCTTGACATTGCTTGGGGGTGGCAATTTTTCGATGACTTCTATTTTGGCTTGATCCACCTCAATTCCCTTGGAGGAAATCTTGTGTCCTAAAACAATTCCTTCTTTTACCATAAAATGACATTTCTCCCAATTCAGTACAAGATTTGTTTCCTCGCATCTCTGCAAAATCAATTCCAAATTATGAAGACACTGATCAAAAGATGAACCATACACAGAAAAATCATCCATAAATATCTCCATAATTTTCTCAATATAATCAGAAAAAATAGCCATCATGCATCGTTGAAAAGTTGCGGGAGCATTGCATAACCCAAATGGCATTCTTCTAAAGGCAAAAGTGCCATAAGGACATGTAAATGTGGTCTTCTCTTGATCCTCTGGAGCTATAGCTATTTGATTATATCCTGAAAAACCATCAAGAAAACAGTAAAATTCATATCCGGCTATTCGCTCCAATAATTGATCAAGAAATGGTAGGGGAAAATGATCTTTTCTTGTTACCGTATTTAACTTACGATAATCGATACACACTCTCCACCCTACCACAAGTCTAGATGGAATTAATTCATCATTTTTACCCACGATTGTAGTCATTCCACCTTTCTTTGGTACCACATGAATTGGACTAATCCAAACACTATCGGAGATAGGAAAAACTATACCTGCGTCAAGCCATTTAAGAATTTCATTTCTTACCACCTCTTTCATGTTTGGATTGAGTCTTCTTTGTGTTTCCACCACTGGTTTGCAACCGTTCTCCAATAAAATTCGATGCATGCATATAGACGGACTTATACCTTTAATGTCTGAAATTGTCCATCCAATTGCCTTCTTACGCCTTCTTAGAACTCTTAACAACTTTGCACACTGTTCATCATCAAGGTCAGCACTAACAATTACAGGTAAAGTTTTATTTTCTCCAAGAAATTCATACCTTAGATGAGTCGGAAGTGGCTTGAGCTCTAACTTTGGAGGTTCAATTTCTGAAGGTTGTGAAAACCCTTTTCCTTGGCCAAGACTTTCATACAAATTACCCCTTTTATAAGGTGCTTGAAAATCCAAGTATTTGGCCAATTCTTCAATTTCTTCACAAACATCTTCTTGCTTACCTAAACTCATTAAACAATACTCAAGAGGATCTAAGTCAAAGTTGACTTGACTCATCTCTTGGGTTAGTTTATCAATTGTGCCAATAGAATAAGCATGATCGGTAAAAGAAGGGTATTTTTCCATTTCATTCAAATTAAATTCTACCTCTTCTTCACCTACTTGAAACTTAAGTTTGCCATTTTTTACATCAATAATAGTACCTGCAGTAGCTAGAAATGGTCTACCTAGAATAATTGGCATAGATATATCTTCTTCCATATCTAATACCACAAAATCCACTGGAATGATAAATTTTTGAACTTTTATCAATACATTCTCCAACACTCCCAATGGATATCTAATAGACCGATCCGCTAGTTGCAAAGTGATATTAGTGCGTTTAAGCTCATGCAAACCCAATTGTCTAGCCACCGTTAAAGGTATTAATGATACACTAGCACCAAGATCACACAATGCCTTAGAAAAATCAACGTTACCTATGGTGCAAGGTATAGAAAAACTCCCCGGATCCTTCAACTTCGGTGGTAGCTTATTTTGAATAATTGCACTACATTCCTCCGTTAATGCTATTGTTTCGCAGTCTTCCAACTTTCTTTTTCTAGTCATGATTTCCTTGAGAAATTTCGCATAAGATGGAATCTGCAAAATAGCATCGGCAAAAGGAATGTTAATGTGCAATTGTTTGAAAAGTTTAACAAATTTTTCAAAATCTTTATCAAACTTATTTTGCTTTAATCTTTGTGGAAATGGAACCGCAGGGGGTATTGGAATGGTAGTGGAAGATGATGGTTGCTTTTCTCTTGGATTCTCCCGCCTATTTTCCTCCACAATCGCCTCTTGGTTCCTCTGCTTTTCTTCTTGTTTTTCATTCTCATCTTTCTCAACTTCCTTCACTGGAGGATCTTCTAATTGTCTACCACTACGAAGAGTAATGGCTTGCACCTGCTCCTTAGGATTGACCTCTGTTTTGCTAGGTAATTCTCCTTGATTTCGATTATTCAAAGAACTAGCAATTTGACCAATTTGGACCTCTACATTCCTGTACATTGTAGTGAGTTGATCCAGTCTCCCTTCTACTCGTTCAAATCTGTCCGAAGTCACCTTAGCAAGTTTTTCCACCGCGATCTCCCAACTTGGTTTAGTTTCAGCCTGTGGTTGCCTTGGTTGAAATCCCGGCGGATTGGTTGGCCTTTGTTGATTTCCTTGATCCTTCCATCCGAAGTTTGGATGATTTCTCCATCCCGGATTGTAAGTATTCGAGTAGGGGTTATTTTGAGCATTACGATTGTAATTATTGACGAATTGTACCTGTTCAGAATCGACACACTCATTAGTATCATGTTCACCTCCACATACAGAACAGCATGCTACATGACGTGAGACGGATCTAGACGAACACCAAGTTGGGAAGATTGGCGGAACTTTGACCCTTCTAGAATCACGAGCCACGAACTAAGGAGATTCCTTAACCCACGACTAGCAAATTTAGTGAACCAAAAGTATAGATAGAAGAACGCCACAATCAAGGAGACTACTTGATTGATAAGTTCGATGAACAGCTTGAGATTGATTCTCAAGTATTCAAAGGAAATTCTCTTGAGGCAAGAGAGAGTGAATAAACTCACAAATATTTTATAAAATCTGAACTCCCTTTATTGAATGAAAACCTAGGCTATATATAGCCTTACAACTTGAAAACCTAAAGTGACTTGAAAACCCTAACTCGGCTAGGCTAGGCCTTTGGCCCGATTCCACTACTCAAATCCACTATCTAATGGTCAGCTTATAATCGATCCAATGAAGGCTTTAAGCTGGCCCAACATAACCCAATAAAAGCTAATTAACCAACTTAAGTTATAGTGAGCCTAGACTCTATAAATCGGATCCAACTCAACATGAGGTCTTGGACCGAATTTATTCCTAGCAAATAAAATAGAAATCTAGAAAATAAACTACTAACTATTACTAAAAGATTCAATATCTTGCAGCCCAAAACATGGCCCATAAGCGGCCCATATTTCGTATCATTCCCCCCCTCTTAAAAAAAAGATTTGTCCTCAAATCGTGTTTGGAAATGAATGGTACTACAAGAGTTGGCTGTATCAAACTTCAAATCTCCACATATTGGCTCTCTTAGAATGGATGATACTTGCATACGTCATGATTATTGTAATTCGGTGCACATGTCTCTTGGTTAGCTTGAAAATGCTCACAATCTGCCATGGAAAACTCAAGGCTTGACTCCAACCACTCCAAAGCTCTCTAATCAGTCCTGTGTCATGAATGGTCGAATTTGGACCTACACAATAAATCACACGATTAGCATTTGTAGGTATAAAATCACTTGATAGCTTACCATTCACATTCACAAGATAAGGATCTTCATAGTAATGCTCAATCAGGTTAGAAAAGTCCCGGACATGATTTTGCAAAGTTACAAAATTCATTGCAAGTTGTTGTTGGTATGGCCTATCTTGCACAAATGGAGTAAGATCGAGATAGGCA
>NW_020863755.1:0-46443 GCF_003713205.1 Coffea eugenioides
AACTCTCTCTTGGGGTTTCTCTCTCTCTCTCTCTCAGCCAAGACCAGAAAAAATGAAGAAGAAAGATGGCTGAAAAGAAGGATAAAAAGGCAAGAAAGAAAAAAAAATTAATCAAGGAGCCATGAGGTGGTGACACTTGGCACCACCAAAGCCATGCAAATTTTTCTCTCTCTCCCTTGCATTTTTGGCCACAAATTTCGGTCAAAGGCAGCTGGAAATGAGGGGATATTTTACTCAAATATCAATGAGCTCATGTGGTAAGAAAGTGGTGGTCCAGTGGTGCGTTCAATCGGTAGTGTGCAGTACACGTCGGTTTGCACCGTTTTTCCTTGAATCACACGTACTAGGGTTTTTTTCTTCCCAATCGCTAACTTTTTATCATTGCTCCTAATCACATATTATTTCTCACCTAAAAGTCACTCTTAATCACCAAATTTGATCCTTGCTCCGTACCGAAAAATCATCCTTCGAAAAATCGCAAAAACCCTAACTTGCTCCAACTGAAAATGAAAAGTGAAACCCTACTTTCTAGGTTTATTTGCACTTGTTGTGGAATGATTGGGTGGTAGGGCTATAATAAATGAATAATTTCTAAATAAAAAGGCATTTTTGAGAAAAATATAAGAAATTTGCGAGTCCTCACACTCTCTCCCCCTTAAAAGAATTTCGACCTCGAAATTCATACCTTCCGTCGCCTCGGAGGACCCCAGAACTTGGTGCTGATCTACGGCATAAACTTGTGTTGATACTTTTGTTTGGTTTCCTCTTTCATGAGTTTGTTTCAGTTTGGTTCCTTCAACTTGTTGAGTACTACCCTCTCGTGGCTGTTTCTTCCGGCAATTGCTAAGTTGATGATTGCTACTCCCACAAATCAAACATTTTCGCCCTTTTCGCCAGCAATCATTCTCAGTGTGATTTGCCTTTCCACAGTATCCACAGGCCAATCGAGGAGCTACTGTTGGATCTTCTCGAGAAATGTCCTTTGATCCGATCTAACTTCCTTTCATGGACCTTTCATCTAATGCTCTAAATGTCCAAGGTGGGCGAGGTGAATGGTTCACTTTTTGCACTTTGGAGAGCAGTATCTTTTCTCC
The DNA here is from genome assembly GCF_003713205.1 of Coffea eugenioides. NCBI lineage: Eukaryota > Viridiplantae > Streptophyta > Magnoliopsida > Gentianales > Rubiaceae > Coffea > Coffea eugenioides. The sequence goes on from NW_020863755.1 coordinate 1,095, forward strand.
GGATTCCTCAGGTATACTGCTGGATGTATCTCTTTTCTGCGTTTGAAAGGCTTTTACTTGGGCTTTCACATCCTCAATTCTTTGGGCCTTCTCAAGAGCCTCTGTAAACGTATTAACTTGAACTGCCGCTAATGCCTCCTGGATTTCCAAATTTAGTCCTTGTATAAATCGTCTTATTCTCCGTCGCTCCGTAACCACCAATTCGGAAGCGAATTTAGATAGTCTAGTAAATTTGGTCTCATATTCGGCCACACTTAGGGTTCCCTGACGCAACCCAATAAATTCGTCCTCTCTCCTTTCTTGGACTAAAGGTGGGAGATACTTTTCGTTAAATTCCCTTACAAAGTTCGCCCATGTCCATACCGTCTGTTCTCTTTCCCACTTGGCCTTAATTACATTCCACCACGCGCGGGCTGGTCCTTCGAATTGAAATACAGCAAAATTTACTTGTCTTTGCTCTGTGTAATTCAAAGCCGCGAAGATATTAATCATTGCCTCCAACCACTGCTCAGCTATATCCGGATCAGGCCCTCCTTGAAATTTCGGAGGTAGAAACTTTTGGAACCTCTCAAGAGCCTTATCCTCTCCGATCTCAGGATTCCGGGGTTGATTCACTGGCATTTGACCCTGTTGATCTACCAGTCGTGCCAGGATATTTGTCGTTTGTTGCATCGCCGTCGCCATTTGATCTCCAGCCTCAACCCTCGGTCCCCGTTCTTGCTCGGCCACTGTTTCTCTTTCTTCTCTCGGTTCTTGAGCTTGCCTAGCTCCACGGCCACGACTAGCTCCACGTCCACGACTATGTCTCCCGTCCATATATATGTTTTCCCTCTCTCTTTTCTTTTCTTTTTCCCCAAAAGGTAATTTAGTAAATAAACACAGTAAATTGACTACAGTAACAAATTCTAGCATTCCAAATACACAAATGAATATATACGCACATAACACGCCATATCAGGAAGACGGATAAGCAAATACACAAATACATATCAAGTCGGACAGATAACCATGTACACACAGGTATACAGGTATACTAACGTCACGTAGTAACAATATACAGGTAAATCAAAAGGAAAAGGTGAAGTCATCCCAGTATCAGCCCGTCCGGTCTCTCACGTCACTTACTATCCAAACTAGATGTCCCTGACCTCTTGTGCTCATTCTAGTCAGACAAAGCCTGTTCATGTTCCCAAAATGCAAGTCTCAAGTACTTAGCAGCGCCGCAACTCTAGAGTACTCAGGCACGAGAATTCAAAATAAGATAATTCACATCTCGAGCTGCAGTCCCAAGAGTAAACTGTCTACAATCGGAATTCCTACCTGACATACCTATCTATGGTCCTCAGATACCATGAGAAAGATTTAAGGCCTATAACATTCGCAATTCATAGCTTCACTTAGTCCCTCATACTTATTCACCACTTAGTCCAGGGTCACTCCGCGCAGAGACCACGCGAAGCAGCTATAGGTTTTATCCCTCAATCGCCTAACTTTCAGGTCAAATCGAATCCCACAGTCCGGCATCCTAAACTTCAAGCCTAGGATACACTACAGAGATCTGAAGCCAAAGCTCTGATACCACCTGTGACGGCCCCACCTCCCCCTAGGGCGTACCCCAGGGTTCGGCGGGTCGCCTGCCCAGCTCTCGCCGGGACTCGGTCGTTCACTACAGTCCTCAATTAAAATCGGAATAAATCACAAGAATAAATAGGGCAACGATCCAAAACTTAAAGCGGAACTTATATACATTGCCATCTCCAAAAGGAAGTATAAAGATCGAATATACAAAGGTTCTCCATCCTTCATACGTCCAGCCCGTGCCAAGCACTAGGCGAGAACCACTACAAAAGAAACAAAAGAACTAGACTGGCTAGTCTATGCTCTCATCCTGCTCACTGTCCCCTGTTAAGGAAAACAAAACTAAAGGGGTGAGCTAAAAGCTCAGTGAGGTTCCGAACACATCATCAAACAATCAATTCAAGACATTAAACATGGAGTATCAATAATTCAAGAAACATTTACAATGGAAAGCGATAGTAACACATTCATTAAAAGGATACGGGCTCACATGGAGCTATTTGTTCGTTCGTTCGTTCCCCTGACATTTCCCCTTATTCCTCCAATTATTTGAAAATTTCCTTTTTGAGAAGTAAAACCCTCGTGCCTTCGTTCGTTCATTCATCCCCTTCCGGACGTTGACCGGACTCCACTCATCCGGACGTTGGCCAGACTCCACCCATCCGGACGTGGCCGGACTACAAGGTAATACTCGAGTATACCAAATTCACCCAAGGTCACCATATCGCCCGACCGAGTCCTTCTGGCTCGAGTCGACCGGTAACGAAGGGCAGGGCCCAATTCAGCCAAAAGGCTTACATCATGCGCAACTAATGTTTCAATCGTTAAATCATTGAAAATTTCACATTTCTTTTAGGTCGAGCGCGATAAAGTACACGCTCGCCTAGAAAATTCATTTTGAAAATCCTTGAAAAAACTTAACACATCATCAAACAACAACAACAAGTCATGAAGTCATGGAGAATATAACAAACAAGAAACACTCACCTATGTACGCAAAACAACGGGTAAAATATCCTTCCGGATATTTTCCTCAGTCACTGAGAAAATCTAAATTAAACGAGAAAGAATATTACAGATCATCTAGCACAACAATTAGGTGCAATCAAAGAAACGCGACAATTATGCTAGTATTTGGTCAAAATACCCAAGCAAACCCTAAACCACTTTTCTTTATTTGATAAGAGTAAGTAAACATTTGGAGTTTCCAATTGAAGGAGGACCATGTTTTAAAATGGAAAAACGGTCATAGTATTTGCCAAACGAAAATATACTAGTTCAAATAGAAACTTAGTCCTTGAGCGAAAATTTGGGCAGCACGCCCTTTGTGTTTACCTAATTTTCCAGCCATTTATGGCTTCATTGTTTCCTCAATCAAACCCAAGGTTATCCATAACACAATTTCAGTTCAATAGCCATTCCATAGGCTCAAAACAATACAAGAACAAAATTAAGCTAATATCAAGTGCGGAAATGAAGTTTACAAAAGACAGTTTTGACATCATTTTACGGTTTTGACACCATTGGCACTATGATTATCGGATGGAGGTTTAATACACACCGTTTCGAAGCTAAGAGATAGAGATACAATGTTGAAGAAGGCCACTCAGACCACTTTCTAGTGAAACTAGGCCAAAAATGCAGGAGACTAAACCAGAACCGCAAAAACAGGTGAACAAACCGCATTCTGGTTAATAAACTGTAATTCAGGCTACCTAAGTCCAAATCAAGTGATTCCAAAGCCATTAGAAAGATAAGACATCAGGCTACATTTCTTCAGAAGACCTCAACAACCAATTCAGAAGTATTCCCAACCAAAATAACCCATTACAGAAGCAATTCTCAAATTCGGGTAGAAACAGGGCAGCCGGGGTAATTTGGTCTTTTCTCAGGCTACGCTACTCCGATTGAGCTGAAATTTTGTAGGAACCTATAAAATACCATTCTATACAAATTGCATGTTTTATGCCAAGCTTAATTCGGCCTCTAGCATGGTGCAATAAAACCGGACAGAATAGAGCTGAAATTTTCCAGAAATCTGAAATTTTTTGGTTTCAATGATACTCTCTTCATTTCTTGCTTCACTTGATACCAAAACCCCCTAAATAATCTTGGATACTACATATATTAACCATACACCAAGTTTGGGCATAAATTCATCAAACCTTAACTCATGTACCCACAAGAAAAAACAACACCCAAGGCATGATAACAACCATTATACACCACAATTTTGAGTTGCAAAGCTAATTGGAACAAGATTAAGAGTAAAATTTGGGGAAACCATCATCCTTACCTTGCTTAGTGTCTTCCAAGAGCAACCCTAGCTTTCCCCTTCAAAAATTCACCAACACTTCACTAAACTAACACTCAAGGATAACTTTAATCGGTTTAGTTTTCTTTCTTCCTCACTTGGTGACTAGATTTCAAGAAGAAATGGTGAACTCTCTCTTGGGGTTTCTCTCTCTCTCTCTCTCAGCCAAGACCAGAAAAAATGAAGAAGAAAGATGGCTGAAAAGAAGGATAAAAAGGCAAGAAAAAAAAAAAATTAATCAAGGAGCCATGAGGTGGTGACACTTGGCACCACCAAAGCCATGCAAATTTTTCTCTCTCTCCCTTGCATTTTTGGCCACAAATTTCGGTCAAAGGCAGCTGGAAATGAGGGGATATTTTACTCAAATATCAATGAGCTCATGTGGTAAGAAAGTGGTGGTCCAGTGGTGCGTTCAATCGGTAGTGCGCAGTACACGTCGGTTCGCACCGTTTTTCCTTGAATCACACGTACTAGGGTTTTTTTCTTCCCAATCGCTAAATTTTTATCATTGCTCCTAATCACATATTATTTCTCACCTAAAAGTCACTCTTAATCACCAAATTTGATCCTTGCTCCGTACCGAAAAATCATCCTTCGAAAAATCGCAAAAACCCTAACTTGCTCCAACTGAAAACGAAAAGTGAAACCCTACTTTCTAGGTTTATTTGCACTTGTTGTGGAATGATTGGGTGGTAGGGCTATAATAAATGAATAATTTCTAAATAAAAAGGCATTTTTGAGAAAAATATAAGAAATTTGCGAGTCCTCACATGGTGGAAGTCAAAGGCAAGGACAAGGTGATTTAGACATGCCACCCTCTAAGATGGGTCGAGGAGATGGTGGTGAGAAAATTTCAGAGACATTTAAGGAAAGTACTCCAAGAGGAGCTTCGCGTGGCTGGGGCCAAGCAAGAGGTGCCTCACAAGGAGGTCAGACCTCAACCCCTCAAGCATCTTGTGAATACTGTGGGAAGGCCAATCATACGGAGAATGATTGTTGGCGAAAGGCAGGAAAATGTTTATGGTGTGGTAGTGCCGAGCACCAGCTTGCAACTTGTCCCCGTAGATCACACCTAAACCCTGGACAAGCAAATGTAAGAGGGGCTAAGCCAAGAGTGCCAGCTAGAGTGTACGCCTTGGATCAACAGGCATTACCTGAACCATTGGAGATAGTAGAAGGTACGATTCGTGATTTCTATTGTTAAGCTAAATTTTGGCTACAGTGAGACCTGAGAGATAGAAATGGATATACAAGAAAATACCCTACGCTATTTAGGAGTGCATGGATGAATTTCGAGGACGAAATTCTTTTAAGGAGGGAAGATTGTGATACCCCAACTTTTAGGATACTATTGTTGTTTAGCCTCAAAGAGAATATTACGGTTTCTTTATTTTATTGTTTTGTTTTACAAACTCGAAACCCTAAATTCTAGAAATAAAGTCTAATCAAAACCCTAGTTTTTACTTGTGACTAACCCTTTTATCAAATTTCTCATAATTTTAACCGAAACCCTAAATTCAATTTATGAAATTGTAAAACCCCTCACGTTTTCTTAAAAATGCCATTTTTATTGGAAATTATGATTTTATAATAGCCCTACCACCCAATCACCCCATAATAAGTGCAAATGAACATGAAAGTAAAGGTTTTCACTTTTCGTTTTCAAGTTGGAGCAAGTTAGGGTTTTCACGTGTATCCGTAGTGTAATTATCCGGTACGGTGCGAGGATCAAATTTGGTGCTTAAGAGTGACTTGTAAGTGAGAAATAATATGTGATTAGAAGCAATGATAAAAATTTAGTGAATAGGAAGTAAAAACCCTAGTACGTGTGATTTAAGGAAAAACGTTGCGAACCGACGGGTACCGTGCACTATCGATTGAACACACCACTTGATCACCACTTTCTTACCATACAAGCTCATTAATATTTGAGCAAAATATCTCCTTATTTCCAGCTGGCTTTGACCAAAATTTAGGGCTAAAAATTGCAAGGAAAAGAAAAAAAAATGAGTGGAATTAGTGAGGACACTTGTCGGCCACCTAAGGGCCTTGACCAAGACAACTTGTCTTGCCTTCTTATCACCTTGGGCTACCTTTCTTCCTCATTTTTCTGCTGTTTGGCTGAGAGAGAGAGAGAGAAAAACCCAAGGGAGAGTTTCACCATTTCATCTTGAAATTGAATCATCCAAGTGAGGAAACAAAATTCTAAACCGATTAATTTGTGAGTTGTGACCTTGGGAAGCTAGGGGAAACAAAAATTTCAAGAGGAGGTGAAGTATTACTCTTGCAAGCTTCTTTTGTTGAGGTATAAGGTCTAACCATGGCTTTGGTCCTTTTATTTTTGCTTAAGTTGTTATATAACTCATATTTTGGTTAGATTAGTAGTTATCCAAGTTGTTGGGATGAATTTGAGGTGATGAATGTAAGTTAGGGTTTGATGATTTTCTGCCTAAACTTGTTGTATGGATAATATATGTTGTATCTAAGCTTATGTAAGAGGTTGTGGTGATGATTGGAGCAAGAAATGAAGAAAGTTTCCATTGAAAACGAAAAATTCCAGATTTCTGGAAAAATGTAGCCCTGTTCTGTCCGGTTCCAGTTCATGATTTTATAGGCCGAATTAGGCTTAGTATAAAACATGAAAGTTGTAGATAATGATATTTTATAGATTCCTACAAAAATTCATCTCAATCAGAGCAACGTAGCCTGTGAAAAGACCAAAATACCCTCACTGCCCAAGGATGTTTCCAGTGATCCGTTCTAGACAGTTCATCTAGTTGACTGTGTCTATTCACTATGATCCATGATGATTTAGCCATTTTCCAAAACATGAAAGTTTTAGTAATCTGTCTTAGCTTTCCAACACCTCCAAGAACGCCTTAAACGGACTTTGGTAGCCTGAGATATGGCCATTTAAATGTAGTATGGTTAACTAGCCGGTTAGTTGGAAGTTGGTTCTGTGAATTGGGAATTTGACTGGGTTACACTAGAAATTTGACTAAGTGATTTTCATAAAAGTTGTAGACCCTCGTCTTAGCTTCAAAATGGTATAAGTTTCACCCCAATCCGATAAGCATAGCTTTGGTTGTGTCCGTTACGGAAAACTCTATCAAATCTGTCTCTTGTTAAACTTCATTTCCGCACTTGTTGTTAGCTTGATTTTGTCCTTGTTTTGTCTTGAGCCTATTGAATGGCTATTGAAATTAGATTGTTGTGTGTGTACCTTTGGGTTTGAATGAGGAAAATAATGAAGCCATAATGGCTGGAAAATTAGGTAAATGCAAAGGGCATGCTGCCCAAATTTATGCTCGAGGGCTAGAGAAATATACTTGCGACTTGAGTAAGGGTTAAGAGTGATTACCACTTGAACTATCTAGGATATTTGCGTTTTCTTTTACCGAGGTATATAGGTAAGGATTTGGCCGAACTTGTACCCTTGAGAAATACAACTATGACTACTAGGAATACGTTTTCCTTATACTTTCGACTCAAATGGCATTTCCAAGTATAAATGTTATAAAGTTATATAGTTTGAAAAGCGAGCGAGTGTTTCACGAATATTCTCCAAGTGAATTTCCATGTCTTGATTCTTATTGAACGAAACGTCTAAGTTTCGAACCTTAGTCGATTTTTAAAGTTCTGAAACAAAATTTTATCCCAGATTTGGACTCCGAACCCGGAGTATAACCCAGACGTGATTACTAGGGGCACTTCATTTTGGTGAGTGCTTTCAAATACCGAATTGAACTTGATACTTGTATTTGATATGTGACCAATGTGATTACATTTGTATACGTGAATTGTTAGGGCAAGAGTGTACTTTATCGCACTTGCCCTTACGTGACATATACTTGTTTATTGTTGCAATTGACTTGACATACTTGTTATGAGGTGCGCACTTCCTGGAATTCCAGAAACCCTGCGGCAAGTTACTCGAGTCGAGCCGGCAAGGGCTTGGTCGATTGGGTAACGAACCCTGGGTCTCTTGTTTTGTCGAGTGGAGTGATATCTCCTCGACTAATCGGTATACTCGAGTATTACCACCCGTGTTTATTGAGGATTTTGGGCCCAGTAGGGGGTGAATGGCGGACGGAGAGTAGTGTAAGTGGTGCTCTACTGGATTGGTTCCTTTACTTGAAAGTTGACGGAGTGTCAACTATTACGTGATCAAGCTCCTAATTATGAAATGGGAAGTTGGCTCCTGAGAGCCATCCGTATCCTTATGCTTTGGAATAATTATTGCTTATTGGATTATTTTTTATTCTGAAAAACTTTTACACTCGCTCATTTTGAGATTGCTACTTGACGTGTTATTGCTCACTTTTATGAACTTTTCATGCTCGTTACTTTGCTATATCAAAAACTTATACTTATAAATAATGGTCAATTTTCTATTTGGAACCTCACTGGGCTTTTAGATCATTCCACTCCATTTGTTTTCCTTTCAGGGGTACGAGCGAGGCGTGAGATATGTAAAGACTAGCGTAGACTAGTTGTTTTTGACTTTTGACTTGTACTCGCGCTATTACTCGAATAGAATGTTTTGTATCTGGATTGTATACACTTTGAACCAGTTTGGGTATATTGAGGTTTTGTATCTTGATTGTGCATCAATGTAAATTATAAGCTTGAATTGCGATGTTATTTATGGTCTATGGATGTATGCATGTGATACGAGTGAGTGAGTCCTGGCGAGAGCTGGGCAAGCGGTCCGCCGAACCCTTTGGTACGCCTTAGGGGGAGGTGGGGTCGTCACAGACTGGTGGATGGAGATCAGTGAAAGTGGCATTCTATGGACTTTATATTCTATGTACACAAGTGTTGACGGAGAGTCAACAGAGGCATTTATGATCAAGCTCAAGTAGATCTTTGGCTTTTGAAAGCCACCCGTATCCTTGAATTGAACTGTGTTTAAACTGTCATTCTCCTGTACGATGTTTATTTGATCATTTTGTGCCCTTATTTGGCTATGTGATTACTTGCTTTACTTGGAACGTCACTGAGTTTTAGCTCACCCCACTCCCTTTGTTTTCCTTAACAGATCGGGGATGGACTAACGGTCAAGAGCTTTCTTAGCTTTATTTTCCTTGGACTTGTAACCCTTTTGTTAAGACGACTTTACTTTTGACTTTTGTCAGTTTGGATTCATAAGTTCGTTTTATGTTACGTAATTGTAGTATGGAGTGGTAAGTGTGACTTTTAGTTTAACATTTTAAGTTTGGAAAGTTGGCTTGACGATTATGTGCCATTAGGGTTTGTACATTTGAATTTGAAGTTATTTCACCAGTTATTTTCGAGTTATTAGTTCTTTGATTGACTGAGCCCCGGCGAGAGTTGGGCAGGCAATCCGCTGATACCTGGGGTTCGCCCTAGGGAGAGGTGGGGCTGTCACACCAAGACATTGTCAACTCTACAAGAGCACTTCTATTGGCCTAAGATGAGAAGAGACGTGGAACGTATAGTACAAAGGTGTGTAACTTGCCACCATGCCAAGTCAAAAGTAAATCCTTATGGACTTTGCACCCTTTTTCCAATTCCTAACATTCTATGGGTAGATTTGTCAATGAACTTTGTTTTAGGCCTATCTAGAACTAGGAATGGACATGATTCTATATACGTGGCAGTTGATTGATTTTCTAAAATGACACACTTCATCCCTTATCATAAAATTGATGGTGCAAAACATGTTGCTGAGTTATTCTTTAGGGAAATAGTTCGCTTGCATGGCATACCTCATACTATAGTCTCAGATACAGACTTTAAGTTTCGTCGCTACTTTTGGAAGACATTATGGGGTAGATTAGGAACTAAGCTCTTATTTTCTATTTCTAGTTATCCTCAAACTATTGAGCAAACTGAAACAGTTAATAGAACTTTATCTACATTATTGAGAGCTATCATTAAAAAGAATTTTAAGACTTGGAAAGATTTCTTGCCACACGTAGAATTTGCTTATAATAGGACTGTACACAGCACGATGCAATATTCACCATTTGAAATTGTGTATGGTTTTAACCCCTTCACCCCACCAAAAATTGGTTACCGACCATAGTTGTAATCAAAAAGGGAGGGAGAGAGAGAGAGAAACAAAGAGGGTGGTTAAAGGAGATGAGGGCAGAAAGGGAGGGGAAAGGAGGAAGAGGGAGGAGGAAGAAGAGAGATGAAAAAAATAGAAGAGAGGAAGAGTAAAAGGGAGAGGGATGAGAGGGAGAGGGAGAGGGAGAGGTAGTGGTAGGTTGTGGTGAAATTTTTTAAATTTTTTAAAAAAACTCCATGAAGGTTTTTAAATTCTAAAAATACTCCAAAATACACCCTTAAAAGCAGCCCTAAAAATGCCTTCCAAAACATGCTCAAAAACATCGAACCATATATGTTGATCTTGATCCCTATCTTTTGATGTTTACAAAACAAATGGATGTTACTAATGTCTCTTAAAAGATCTATTCAGTTATGAAGCAAATTAGTTCCAAAGATCAAGTGCAATTGAAAGGGGACTAAGTATGCTGAAGCTGTCGGACGCTCAAATAGTCAGGATCGGACGTCCGAAAGGATGAAGAACATCAAGAAGGAAACTCTGTCGGACGCTCGTAAGGAAGCATCGGACGTCCTGAAGGATCGGACGCATGCTTCGGACGCACATCAATCTCATCGGACGTCCTAAAAATTCCACGAAGATTTGATAACTCTCTGGACGACGTTCGGACACAGAAGCTCGGACGATAAAATACCATCGGACGTCCGAACGACAACTTGGCTGATTTTCGGACGGTGATTAATCTGTCGGACGTCCGACGTTCCCAACGGCTAGCTGACTCTTCATCTGTCTTCTATCCGTTGGAAGCATTAATGAAGCCCATTTTTGGTCCCCTTCAAATACAAACGATTCTGAACGAGAAAGCAACTTTGGCACACTGAAGATACAAAAGATCTAGAGAGATTTTAGTGAGAAAATACTCCAAAAAGAAGATTTGTAGTCTTAGTGGTGTGAGGTTCATTGTAAGCTTTTCATTTGTGAGTGAATCTTTCATGAGTGTAGCTCTGTGAGGGTTGTCCTGAGGGATAGTAAAACGTCCTGGCTTTACCGAGTGGAGTTCGGGGCAAGGAGGAGGTGAACCTTCCTTTGTACACAAGAGTGATTATAATTCATCAACTTGAAGTAGCTTGTCTCAATTAATCTACAAGCTCAAGAGGAGTTGGGTAGTTAATTGGTTTGCAATCCTTTCCTTTTATTTACTTACTGTTATATTTGTGATCTTTCCATTGTTTATGTTTGTCTCATTGGTTGTTTTCGGGCCTTACAATTGGTATCAGAGCTTGGTCTCCTAGAGATTAAGCTCAATCGGCTTGGGAGTAAAAATGACAACCAATAATGCTATGTTTTTTGAAGGACATTCTGTTATTAGACCACCTATGTTTAATGGGTCAAATTATGTGAGTTGGAAAGAAAGAATGATTATTTTTTTGCAGTCTATTGATATTGAATTGTGGTTTATTATTAGTGAAGGTGCTTATGATACCTCTCTTATAGATGAAAATACTCACAGATCTAGACAAAAAATGAGAAGTGAACTGACTGCTGTGGATAGAATTCATCTCACCTTAAATGCAAAAGCCATGAATGTGTTAAATTGTGCCTTAGATTTAAATGAATCTGCTAGAGTCAAAGGCTGCAAGTCAGCCAAGGAAATTTGGGATAAATTGAGAGAATTTCATGAAGGTAGTGAGAATGTTAGAGAACAAAAGAAGTCCATTCTGGTTACCAAGTATGAATCGTTCAAGATGGAACCTCATGAAAATATAGATGAGATGTACTGTAGATTCAACGACCTCATTAAGGACTTAGAAGTGCTGGAAAAAGAATATTCTCTAGGTGAAAAAAATAGAAAAATCCTGAATGCCTTGTCCAATGATTGGGAAAATAAAGTGACTGCTATTGAGGAGGCTAAAGATTTGAATACTATGCCTATTGAATCTCTTGTTAATTCTCTAACCTCTTATGAGCTGAAACTTAAATCCAAAGTGCAAGAGGAGGAGAATGCGAAAGTAAGAAGGAGCATTGCTTTAAAGGCATCTCAAGATGAAGATGATTCTGCCTCCCTAGATGAAGAAGATGTGGAAGTTGATGACAGTGATCTTGCTCTCATCACAAGAAGTTTTAAGAGGATTCTCAACAAAAAGAGATTTAGAAGAGGAGGATCTAGCAATTCAGATTCTAATCAATTCAACAATGCAAGAAATAAAGGAAGATATGAGGCCAACAAAAAGCAAGGTGACAAGTGCTTTGAATGCGGCCTACCTGGACACTATGCAAGTGACTGTCCAGTGATGAAAAAGAAAGAAGGAAGAAAACCAAGAATAAACAAATTTCAATTCACATGGAATGAATGCAATTCCGATGGTGAAATTGAAGAGGAAGATCAATCTGCTCAATTGGCTTTCATGGCCATTGGAGATGATGAGGTAACATCTTCTAACTCTCAATCTGATTGTAATGATGAAACTGAAGATGATCTTGAACATTTCATTATAAAATTGCATGATAGTTTGAAAGAATCTTATGCTAGAAACAAGGAGTTAAAACAGAAAATTAGTTTTTTACTTCGAGATAATGTAAATCTTTTTCAACAAAACAAAATGTTGATTGCTGAAAATGATTACTTCAAAAAGAGTGAGACTGCTTTACATTTTGAGCTTGATAGAAAAGCAAAGCTTTGTGATTTGTTCAAAAAGGAACAAGGTGATTTGAAAAGAAGAATGGATGGTCTAAATGAGTTGCTTAAACACAAGAAACAAGTCTGTTTTCAAAAGAATAGATTGAATTCTAATTCAAATGAGTTTGCTATCCATAGGAGAAGACAAGTAAGATTTATTAAACCTGTTCATGTAAATAACTCTTTGGTTATGTGTAATTTTTGTTGTCAAAAAGGTCACATGAATAGTGATTGTTATGTGAGAAAGAATATGAGAAGAGGCATGAAATGCATGTGGATAGTTAGACATGATGCTAATTTTAACAAGTAGGAGGTTTTGTCTAATCATTGCAGTGATTCTTGTTCATAATATTTTTTCTTTTGATACTTTGATCTGAGTTTTCGCTGATATCTTTGAATACTACTGAATCTATATGATGTCAAAAAGAGAGATAAAAGAATAATGCTGATCTCATGATGATTTGCTGTGATTACTGTCATTTCTCTATTTTTTCTTGGAATATTGAATTCTCTGTTATTGTTGCTGGATTATAGTAGTTGATTTTTACTCTTATGATGACAAAAAGGGGGAGAAATGGATGCAATGTGTAAGGGGGAGTTATTCTGAGATTATGAGTTTGGCTCTTAAAAGTTTTGGTTGCAATGATTGAGGGGGAGCTTATACTTATTTTTGGTTGCAATGATTGAGGGGGAGATTATACTTATTTTTGTTTCTTTCCATCCATTGTTTTGTCATCATCAAAAAGGGGGAGATTGTTGATCTTGATCCCTATCTTTTGATGTTTACAAAACAAATGGATGTTACTAATGTCTCTTAAAAGATCTATTCAGTTATGAAGCAAATTAGTTCCAAAGATCAAGTGCAATTGAAAGGGGACTAAGTATGCTGAAGTTGTCGGACGCTCAAATAGTCAGGATCGGACGTCCGAAAGGATGAAGAATGTCACGGCCCCACCTCCCCCTAAGGCGAACCAGAGGGTTTGGCGGGCCGCCTGCCCAGCTCTCGCCGGGACTCAGTCGTTCACTACAAACCTCAATTGAATTTCAAGATATATATATATCAAAGGTTCCCAAACTTTACATATCAAAAGCGAAGCGTCCACGCTTCCACTGCGCCACTCTGATCCTTGATACCAACCATTCACACGGAGAACTTTAATACAAACGTTTCCTTCGCCTCGAGCCCTGTGCAGGGGAATAAAATATTTTTGGGGTGAGCTAGAAGCTCAGCGAGTAACCAGTAAAATCAGAAATCAAATATATTTCACAATAATGCATTTCGATCATTTCGATGATGTCATGATTCAGAGATCAAATGTCCGTTTATTGCTCTCGTGAGCCAGTGAAATCATAGTACTTGAACACCCAACGCTCAAACAAATCATTTAACATTAACATTAACATTAAGAGGGAGCCCCTTTTTGAGCTCCAGATGAACATGAACATAAACAAACGGAGGAGACGTTGGTGTTCAGCACAAGACTCCCCAAGTACTCATTTCAAGCAAAACATGTCATGAACTCACATGCAAGCACGCATGATATGCAGTCGAGTAAATAATGCAAGAAACATTTCATAAGAAGCTTTAACAATAGTTTGGGGTCACTCACCTCCATGGCTCAGAAACCATCCATCATGTATCATTGCCTTGCTCAAATCCAAGTCTTAAATCACAAACTCAATGCAAATAAATTCCTTCAAAAGTTCGGACAGCACTTCCCCTGAATTTGCTTACTTTTCTAGCCGTCACGGCTTCATTATTTCCTCATTCCAACCCAAAGGTACACACACAACAACAAGTTCATCCAATAGCCATTCAGCAAGCTCCAAGAAGTACAAAGACAAGTCAAGCTAGGGAAAAGTCCGGAAATGAAAGTTAAGCTCAAAACCAGAAAAACAGTTTTGACGTCATTTTACGGTAATGGTATCAAAGGCGCTACACTTGTCGGATGGAGGTCCAAGACCCACCGTTTCGAAGCTAAGAACCAGGGCTACAACAATGTAGAAGGTCACTCAGTCCAAATCCCAGCACAACTAAGTCATATATGCCAAATACCAAACCAGAACCGTAATTGCAGGTTTGCAAATCACACTATGCTGTAATCAGTACAACTCAGTCTATACAGGTCCAAATGCAGAAATTCCAAAGGCATATGATAGCTAGGCCATCAAGATATATTTCATCAGAAGACCTCAACACCCAAATCCAAAAAAATTCCAGTCAAAACAACCCATTACAGGCGCAGTTCTTACATCCTGATGAACCCAGAACAGCAACAGTAAATTCGGCTTATCTCATTCTACACTACTCCAATTGACCTGAAATTTTACAGGTACCCTTAAAACATCAATACCTACAACTTTCATGCTTTGAGACAAGGCCAATTCGGCCTCTATATATGACCTAAAAATTCGGACAGAATGTTCAGCACAAAACCCTCACTTTTCAATTTTTGGTCCAAAACAGAAATTGGTTGCAATTAATCACTTTTTCCACCTCCTAGAGTCATTAAACATCATTTCCAATCATCATACATGACCCCATAATCATATTCATATGAAAACAGAAAAATCCCCAATAATTATAAAACTTCACCAATTCAACCAAAATCAAGATTTAATCCATAAAAGTGCATCTTATACCACCACCAATCATGAATTGAACATCAATTAAGGGAGGAGAGTGGTTCTTCACAACTCACCTTAGCCATACAAGAGATAGAGCAACAAATCACCTTAGCTTTCCAAACAACTCCAGAAAACACCTCAAGACCACTTAGCAAAGAGATTTTATGGAATGATTTGGACTTTTATTGGTTGGATTTGAAGATTGAGCAAGAAATAGAAGGAAGAAATTGAGAGCTTTTCTTTCTTTTCCTTTGAGAGAGAGCCGGCTATGAAGCTTTAGAAATAAGGATGATTTTTGGCAATTTTTTGATATTTATTTGGTAAAGGTAAAGGTAAAGTCAAATGGTCAAAGTCCAAGACTTAATCTTATGGTGACACTTGTCACCTTTTGGTTCAAAACTTATCTTTTTGTCTCTCCAATACAAATATCTTAACACCTTATAAAATAATATCACTAAATACAAAATTCCAAGAAGTTGTCAAAAATATAATGCATTTACCGCACTTGCGGGTCCGACGTCCAAAATACGCTTTTAATTTCTCAAAAACTAACCGATACTAGAAAAATCATTTTAAAACTATTTTTGCTCATTAAAATATCTAGAAAATTTCCCTACTAAAGAAAACGCAGAAAACAAGCCATTAAATAAATAAAACCCTAGAAAATGGGAAAAGTACGGGTTCTCACACTTATACTTTTCGGGGCGTCACAAAGAACATCAAGAAGGAAACTCTGTCGGACGCTCGTAAGGAAGCATCGGACGTCCTGAAGGATCGGACGCATGCTTCGGACGCACATCAATCTCATCGGACGTCCTAAAAATTCCACGAAGATTTGATAACTCTCTGGACGACGTTCGGACACAGAAGCTCGGACGATAAAATACCATCGGACGTCCGAACGACAACTTGGCTGATTTTCGGACGATGGGATCGGACGGTGATTAATCTGTCGGACGTCCGACGTCCCCAACGGCTAGCTGACTCTTCATCTGCCTTCTATCCGTTGGAAGCATTAATGAAGCCCATTTTTGGTCCCCTTCAAATACAAACGATTCTGAACGAGAAAGCAACTTTGGCACACTGAAGATACAAAAGATCTAGAGAGATTTTAGTGAGAAAATACTCCAAAAAGAAGATTTGTAGTCTTAGTGGTGTGAGGTTCATTGTAAGCTTTTCATTTGTGAGTGAATCTTTCATGAGTGTAGCTCTGTGAGGGTTGTCCTGAGGGATAGTAAAACGTCCTGGCTTTACCGAGTGGAGTTCGGGGCAAGGAGGAGGTGAACCTTCCTTTGTACACAAGAGTGATTATAATTCATCAACTTGAAGTAGCTTGTCTCAATTAATCTACAAGCTCAAGAGGAGTTGGGTAGTTAATTGGTTTGCAATCCTTTCCTTTTATTTACTTACTGTTATATTTGTGATCTTTCCATTGTTTATGTTTGTCTCATTGGTTGTTTTCGGGCCTTACAATATATAATAAAAGTTTTTCACATAAATCGTTACAGTAAAGTTTTTCACATAAATGTTGATTCAAGCTTTCAAGATATAAATTTTAATTATTCTATATGCATAAATTTGCTTAAGTGCTTTGCTTTACTAGACAAATTGAAGTACAGAATAATTTAGAGTCGATCCCTTACAATTACCAAGGCTATTTACTTGTTCTATTGTCTAAACAATCACAAATTCTGAAACTAGCAAGCAGTTAATTACTCCATAACTCAAGACGTCAAAAATTACAAAATCTTAAATAATTGATGAAATTGAGAGATTGGAGTTCTTAGGGTTTTCACAATCCATTATTATTTTAACAAAAATTAACCAAATTAGTTCTGTGACGGCCCCACCTCCCCCTAGGGCGTACCCCAGGGTTCGGCGAGTCGCCTGCCCAGCTCTCGCCGGGACTCACTCCCTCACTACAAATCTCAAACAAATTGCAATATAAATCTCAAATATACATCAAATCATACATACCGCGAGTACCAGAAAGTAAACCCTAGAAAAGTTGATAATTATAACCACCACAACAACTATATACATCTTGCCAGTTAACTTATAACAAGTACAAGCTCACTCATCTAAAATCGAAACACTAAACACCTTCCCGAGCGATCCCCCGCGTCGGCCCCCTGCTAAGGAAAACAAGTGGAATGGGGTAAGCTATATGCTTAGTGAGCAATCAGGGGAAAAAAATAAAACTCACATAATTCAACAAGTAAATCAGGATATTTCACATCAATAACAGAAAAGTAACATCACAAGTGTAGGATACGGGTGGCTCCAAAGCCAGTTCAATTCCCCGAACTTGAACGCCTGTTGACACTCCGTCAACCAAGTACTCATGGTCCGTAGACTCTACTTAAACGTTCCCCGTTCACCTTATCAACCCCCGCTGGCCAGTCAACAGCACACAGCAGCTCGAGCGAAATAAAGTAACTTAGCTTTCGTCAAAGCTATAACAAGAAACTAAATCCCAAGTTTAGCATGGAACTATCTTCGACCAAGCCCCGGCTGGCTCGAATAGTTCGTCTAACCCTTGGAACCGGGCTGGAACCAAGCCCTGAGATATCCGATCTCTCAATAGATGGTATCTCTCAACAAGTGCACAACAAGATACTTACCCCAAACAGCACACAGCAAATGGGGTTTAATTCAAGTCACGAGATCACCCCTATCAGCACACAGCAAAAAGGGTGATACTCAAGTCATGTAATTCCCCTCCTCAGCACACAACAAGAGGGTGATACTCAACATAAAGCATGTATTCTCACATAGGAAATCAAAACAATGGATGGGCTTAGGTCGAGTGAGATAAACTACACCCTCGCCTACGTACCCATTTAACATGTACAAAGCACTTTAACAATTTCACATCAATAACCACCCAATTACTCACTTGATACAACTTGGCACGAAAAATGATACAATTCACGAAGCTTGACCATCACCGTCAAAAGCCTCAAGATCTGTATGGGCAGATTATATACACACATGAGTGAAACGGCCATACAACAGCAATTTATAACGGAAACGATCGAATACAGTTGAAAACGGTCAAAATAATCAAAACGGTTACACGATCTTGTCCATAACGGGAGCTAGGGTTATCGGATCAAAATGTACTAGATAGTGTCTCGAACCTTAGACAAAAGGTTACAACTTCCATGAAGATAACTGAATCCATTTTTCAGTGTATCCAAGTTAAATTTGCAAAATATAAAACTAGGACTCCGAAGACTAGTTTATCTTTCTCGTGAAAATTCGGCGGCATGCCCCTTGTGTTTACCCATTTTCCAGCCATTTATGGCTTCAATATTTTACTCAATCCAACCCAAAGTTATCCATAACACAATTCCATTTCAATAGCCATTCCATAGGCTCATAACAACATAAGAACAAAAATCAAAGTGATAACAAGTGCGGAAATGTAACCTAGCAAAAGGCAGATTTGATGCGTGGTTGCGGAAATAACACATCCGAGGCTACGCTTATTGGATTGAGGCGCAACTTATACCGTTTCGAAGGTAAGACACAGGGATACAATTTTTATGAAGATCACTTAGTCCATTTTCCAATGAAACCTAGTCAAATTCCCAATTTACAGAACCAAAATCCAACTAGTTGGCTAATTAACCGCACTACACTGGAATGGTCATATCTCAGGTTACCAAGGTCCGATTAAGGTGTTCTTGGAGGCGTTTAAAAGCTAAGACAGATTAATAAAACTTTCATTTTTTGTAAAATAGCTAAATCCCAACGGATTATAGTGAATAAACACAACCAAATAGACTAAACTGTCCACGCGGAACTCTGGAATGTAACCTAGAACAGCGAGGGTATTTCCATCTTTTCACAAGATACATTGCTCCGATTGAGCTGAAATTTTGTAGGTACCTATAAAATACCATTCTATACAACTTTCATGTTTTATTCCAAGCCCAATTCGGCCTCTAAAATGGTACAACAAAAACCGGACAGAAAGAGGGGAAATTTTCCAGAAATCTGGAATTTGTTGATTTCAATGCAACCTTTCCTGATTTCTTGCTTCACTTGCTACCAAAACCCCTTATATAACCTTATATACAACATCTATCAACCATACAACAAGTTTAGGCAGAAATTAATCAAATCCTAACTTGCTTAAATCATCCAAAATTCATCACAACAACTTGCATATCTTGTAATCAAGCCAAAACATGAACTAGATAGCATCTTAAACCAAAATTTAAAAGACCAAAAACCATAATCAGATCTTATACCTCAAAGACAAGCTTGGAAGAGTGATACTCCACCTCCTTTAGAAATTTTTGTTTGCCCTAGCTTCTTAAGCCCACAACTAGCACTTTAATCGGTTTGGAAGTTTGATTTCTCACTTGGATAGCTAAGATCAAGAAGAAGAAAGTTGTTCTTGCTCTCTCTTTTCTCTCTCTCTTTGGTCGGCCAAGCTGCTGAAATAATGAAGAGGAAAGGTGCAAAAATTGGAATAAGAAGGATGGTTACTCTCTTGGTCAAGAAACTCTTAGGTGGCAACAAGTGTCGCCACCACCACCTTTCATTTTTCTCTTTCTTTTCCTTGCTATTTTGAGCCCTAAATTTCGGTCAAACTAGCTGGCAAATGAGAAGATATTTTGCTCAAGTATTAATGAGCTTGTATGGTAAGAAAGTGGTGGTCAAGTGGTGGGTTCAATCGGTAGTGCACGGTACCCGTCGGTTCGCGCCGTTTTTCTTAAAAACACACGTACTAGGGTTTTTACTTCCTATTCACTAACTTTATATCATTGCTCCTAATCACATATTATTTCTCACTTAAAAGTCACTTTTAATCACCAAATTTGATCCCCTCTCCGTACCAAAAATTCATCCGGCGAAAAATCGCGAAAACCCTAATTTGCTCCAATCTTGAAAACGAAAAATGAAACTCTACTTTCTAGGTTCATTTGCACTTATTGTAGGGTGCTTGAGTAGTAGAGCCATAATAAATGAATAATTTCCAAATAAAAGGAATTTTAAGAAAAATGTGATGAATTTTACAATTCCATAGAATAAAATTAGGGTTTTGAGTCAAATATGAGGGATTTAAACATAGTCACAAGTAAACTAGAGTTTTTGATTAAAATTTTAGGGTTTCTAGTCTTTTAAAACAAAATAAGGTTTTAAATCAAATCCAAAGAAATAACTTTAGTATCTTCCCTGAAACAAAATAATGTTTTAAAATAAAATGAACTAAAGAAACCGTAAAACAATAGCATCTTAAAAGTTGAGGTGTCACAAGTTCTATTAAACTTCTACTACTTGTGAGGGATAAATTTTCAATTTCTTTGAACATGGCTATCACGAATGAACAAATTTCTTGCATCTAGCCTTTTCCTATTATCATGGTAAAAGAGTTGGGTCATGTGAGATCCCATTTTTTTTTTTTCCATTTTCTAGGTTTTATTATATTCAATGGCTTATTTTCTACATTTTCGTGATTAGGAAAATTTCTAGATACTTTCAAGGAGCAGATATAGTTTTTAGATGATTTTTCTAGTATCGAATAGTTTTTGAGAAATTAAGAGCGTATACCGGACGTGGGACCCACTAAGACGAAAAGTTAGGAAAAATTCGGCCAGTTAGGTTAAGTTTTGGATACTGGATTTAATTAACCGGGTGTTAAGAGATAATTAGAGGTTGCTATTTGGATTGGTGTGAGAGGAAACAAAGAGATAGAGATGCATTTATGGAAGTGACAAGTGTCACTTGGCTATTGGGTTGACCTTTTGACTACCATTCCATGTTTTACCATTTGACTAAATAAACTAAAAACTTACCAAAATTTGCTTCATTTCCAAGCTCTTGTGGCTGGCCAACTTCAAGGAAGAAAGAAAGAAAACCTCTTCAACTTCTTGATTCCCTCTTGCTCAAATCCAATAACTCAACCATCTAATCTTGTTTTTGTTCCATAGAAACCCTTAAGGGAGTGTTTGTGAGGTGTTTAGTGGAGTTGTTTGGAAAGCTAAGGGGATTAGTTGCTCCCTCTCTTGTATTGCTAAGGTGAGTAGTGAAGGACCCCTCTCCTCCCTCTAATGATGTCTAATTCATGATTGGTGGTGGTATAAGATGCAATTTTATGGATTATATCTTGATTTTTGGTTGAATTGGTGAAGTTTTATAATTATTGGGAATTTTTCTGTTTTTATATGAATATGATTATTTGGTCATGTATGATGATTGGAAATGATATTTAAGGAAGCTAGAAGGTGAAAAAAGTGGTTAATTGCAAGCAATTTCTGTTTTGGAAAGAAAATTGGAAAGTTAGGGTTTCATTGTTCTTCATTCTGCCTGGCACTGTATCTCATAGTTAGAGGCCGAATTGGCTTTCGGTTAAAGCATGAAAGTTGTAGGGAATAATATTTTAGAGATTCCTGTAAAATTTCAGGTTAATCGGAGTAGTGTATCTTGATAAAAGATGGAATTACCCTTGCTTCCCTGGTTTTACCCGAATTTGATAGTTGCGTCTGTAATTGGTTATTTTGGTTGGGAATACTTCAGAATTGGTTGTTTAGGTCTTCTGATGAAATTTATCCTTGTATATTAGTTTTTGTATGGCTTTGGAATCACTTTATTTGGACTTAGGTAGGCTGACTTATGATGTTTGAACCAGAATGCGGTTTGTGAACCTGTTTTTCCGGTTCTGGTGTAGTATCTTGCATTTTTGACCTGGTTACACTCGAAACTGGACAGAGTTTCCTTCTTCAACATTGTAGCCCTATCTCTTAGCTTCGAAATGGTGTATCTTACACCTCCATCCGATAATCGTAGTGCCATTGGTACCAAAACCGTAAAATGATGTCAAAAACTATTTTTTTTGGGTTAACACTTAACTCCATTTCCGGATTTTTCTGGTTTCCTCTAATGCTTATGTATGCTTATGGAACCCTATTTTGGTAGTATTTGGCATTGGTTTATGACTCGTTATCGATTCTCATTGTACTTGTTTGCATGTTTTAGGGCGTGACGGTGGTTCACGACGCTCCTTTGACGGAGGTGCATGAAATATCATTTTCAAGCTTGGTGAGTGTACTACTCACTTGTGTGTTACTGTATGACTTTGATACTTGAACTTGATGCGTTGAATGTTTATTGCACCATTGTTATTGAGTTAAGTGAGGGTGTACTTGATCACTCTCACTTATATGCCTTATATCATTGTTTATCATGTTATTGGAATGTTACATGGAATGTCACATGAAATGAAAGTCCTTGACTTGGTGTCGTTTGGACGAGTATCCAACGACCATGATTGTTATCATTGAGCTCAACCCCATTGGTAGTTGATTGAATCGAGCCGGCGAGGGCTTGGTCGTGCCAATTAATGAGCCTTGGGGACTGTTATATTGAATCTTGTAGTATGAGAGACTCTCGAGTAATACCACATTGCAAGTGTTTGGAGTTCGGGCCCGGTAGGGGTATGTTGGGTGGAAGGAATGGAAGTAAAGTGGAGCCTACGGTTGGTTACTTTTAAACATTGACGGAGAGTCAATGAGGTCCGATCAAGAATGCAAACGAGGAAAAGGGCTCTTGAGAGCCGGCCGTATCCTTTTATCACCACTGTTGATGTGTGCCTTTGTTTACTTTTGATGAATTGGAATGAAAAGCTTTATGCTTATGTGAACTTTGCTGCTTGAGTGGTATTATCTCACTGGGCATAAGCTCACCCTATTCCTTTTGTTTTCCTTACAGGAAAATAAATACTTTTGGACTGGATTTGATAGTTGGTTGCCGAATTGAGCTAGATGGACATATCTTTTGTATAGCTCCTTGATTGAAACCCTAAATGTATTTTTGGGTCCGTTTCTCTTTTGATTTGGCAAACCATACATGTATCCACTTTTGAATACTTTTGTATGCCACTTTGGATTGTAAATGCTAAATTTCAAGATGTGAATGTTTTCTTGATATTTGGTTGGGTTCTGACGGGTTGGTTACTATTCATGGCCGACTCCATTTTTCATTTTTTTTATTTTGTCCTTTTGACCTGTTTATGCGCGTTTGTATGTTCCGAAACGTATTAGATCGCTCTAAACTGAACCGTTAGTCTTGGCGAGAGCTGGGCAGGCAGTCCGCTAACCCCTTTGGTTCACCTTAGGGGAAGGTGGGGCTGTCACAGGTGGTATCAGAGCCTAGGTTTGAAGTAGCCTGGGTGTTATAGAAAAGCTCGACTTGAGGATTATGTTAAGTATGTTCCTTAAGGTTATTTATCTTTATTTCTTCTTTTGGTGTAAGATGGACGGTCATGGTGAGCCTAGTAGTCCCCCTGCTGGAGAGCTACCCCGTGAAGCGCTCCCAATGATCTCGTACCAGATCCGACCCAGAGGGGCCGTGGTGCGTTGGAGCCCGTCTAACCCGCCTCAGACGGTGTGAGTGCCGCCATACCTATGCTTACCCTAACGTCTTAGTGTTGGCCGTGGCCGAGGAGCGTAAGGAGTTAGCCACAGATAATGCTAGGCTTGAGGCCAAGGTGAACTAGCTTAGGGCGGCCAATGAGAAACAGGCTGAGCGCATTAAGGGTCTGGAGTACGACGTGCTTGAGGTACAGGATAGGGTAGATGATCTCTGTACTCAGCTTAGGGAGACGCGTGAGCGCGAGTGTAAGAGAGCCCGAAAGGTGAAGATTCGAGCCGCATCGATCCTGAATCTTTGCGCCGACGTGGTCGAGGGGGTGAGCGACGAGGACTCATGTGCGGTGCCCGAGGCTGGGGTTGGATCTACCCCGTCGGGTGGGTCTACTAGCTCGTCGTCGGACTAGGTCACGACTCCTAGAGTTTTTGGGATAGTTTTGTTTATGTATATAGGGCGGATAGGAAGTGAGCCTTAGCTAATCATTTTGTACATTTGGGTTCGCTACGTGTATATTTCTTTTGATGGGGCTTTTACCTCGTGGATTGTCCATGTTTGTACTTGACTTGACTGGTTGTTGATATGTGTGTTGTTTGCCTTGTTTGGAATATATATATATATGTTTGTAAAAGTTTTTGGGATTTTATTTACGTGCATTGTCATTTTATTGTTCTAGTACGTTTGTCTAGATCAAATAGATTTTATGGAAGGCACACGTAGTGGACGGGGGCGTGGGCGCGGGAATAGGCAACCTACGCCAGACCGGGGTACCGGGGAAACCTCCTCTGGATCTAATCCTGAACCGAGAGTTGACCCCAACGTGCAAATAGCTGCCGCTATGCAACAAATGACCAACATGCTGGCACAAGTGGTGCAGCAACAAGGCCAGAGCCCAAACCCTAATCCTGGAAATCCTGGCAACCATGTCGAGAGCGAAGACAGAGCTCTCGAACGATTTCAAAAGTTTGCTCCACCCAAGTTCATTGGGGGGCCCGATCCGGATGTCGCCGAAAGGTGGCTCGAGAAGATGGTCGATATTTTTGCGGCCTTGCACTACACCGAAGAACGGCAGGTGACTTTTGCCGTTTTCCAGTTGGAAGGGGCGGCCCGTTCCTGGTGGAACGTAATACGGAAAAAATGGGAACGGGAACAAACGCCCAGGTCTTGGGTGAATTTCATAAAGGAATTCAACGCGAAATTCTTCCCTCCTCTAGTTCAAGAGAGGAAGGAAGATGAGTTTATCCGACTCCGCCAAGGGGCTCAATCTGTGGCGGAATACGAGAGCCAATTCACCCGCCTGTCCAAATTTGCGCCTGAGCTGATCATGACCGAGCAACGGAGGATCAAGCGCTTTATCCAGGGCTTGAATGTCGAAATCCAGAAGGACCTCGCAGTGGCTCAAATCAATGCTTTTAGTGAAGTCGTGGAAAAGGCCCAACGAGTAGAGAGTGCTAGATTGCAAGTACGGAACTTCCAGGCGAAGAAGCGGGGTTTTCCTGGAAGCAGCTCTGGACAAGGGGATAAAGGTACCCCCTCCAAGTTCGGACGAGGAGCTGGAGGTGGACGACAGTTGAGTTTCGGCAGAGGGGCTCAATCCAGGGGTGGCCCAGCAGGGAGAGGCCAAGGCGAAAACTTCTAGAAGGGTTCAGGTTCGGCGTCTCGTGGGCCTTATGGGTACTGCGGAAAGCCGAATCACTCCGAAGATAATTGCTGGAAGAAGGGAGGCAAATGTCTGCGTTGCAGAAGCGCAGACCACCAGCTTGCTACTTGCCCACTCTTAAAACAAGACGGAAAGGGAGTTCAAACCGTGCCAAAAACCAATACGGGACCGGATAAGGGGAATGGGACGAAACCTAAGGTGCCAGCTCGAGTATATTCGTTAGAACCTCGACAGGTCCCAGATTCCTCAGAGGTCGTAGAAGGTACGATCCCTATTTTCCACCGTTTTGCCAAAGTTTTAATTGATCCTGGTGCCACTCATTCCTTCGTTAACCCTGATTTCATGTGTGGCATCCATATAAAACCTGCTAGTTTACCATACGACCTAGAAGTTAGTACACCTATGGGGAATCAACGTTTGGTTACGAGTATGGTTTATAGGGATTGTGAGGTATGGGTAGGAGAGAAGAGATTATTAGGGGACTTGATAAGCTTGGTCATTAAGGGATATGATGTAATTTTGGGTATGGACTGGCTAGCCAAGTATAATGCCCAACTGGATTGTAAAACAAAAGTGGTAGAATTCCGCATTCCTGGTGAGGCGACCTTAAGATTGGACATAAGGGGTAGGTTAGCCTCATCTGCTTTGATTTCGGGCATTCGGGCTAGGAAACTGCTCAGTAGAGGGGCGCAAGGATTTTTAGCCTTTCTGATTAACACCCCCACGGATAAGTTAAAAGTGGAGGATGTGGCCGTGGTAAAGGAATTTTCGGATGTATTCCCTGATGAGTTAGTAGCTCTACCTCCGGAAAGAGAAATAGAATTCAAAATAGACCTGCTACCTGGAACCTCACCCATCTCAAAAACACCCTACCGAATGGCCCCTGCCGAGCTCAAGGAGCTGAAATTGCAATTACAAGACCTCCTGGAGCGGGGATTCATTCAAGAGAGTGGGTCTCCTTGGGGAGCCCCTGTGCTGTTTGTGAAGAAAAAGGACGGTGGTTTGAGGATGTGTATCGATTATCGGGGCCTGAATAATATTACGGTGAAAAATAAGTATCCACTGCCCCACATAGATGAGTTGTTTGACCAGTTGCAGGGAGCGGTGGTCTTCTCGAAACTAGATCTCCGCCAAGGATATTACCAGTTATTAATCAGGAAGGAGGATATACCGAAAACCGCTTTCAACTCGAGATATGGGCATTACGAGTTCGCAGTTATGCCTTTTGGACTAACTAATGCCCCTGCCGCCTTCATGGATTTAATGCATGGGGTTTTTAAGCCCTACCTGGATCGATTTGTAGTAGTCTTCATCGACGATATTCTGGTCTATTCCAAGACACGTGAAGAGCATGAGCAACACTTGAGGATTGTCTTACAAACCCTAAGAGACCATCAACTGTACGCCAAGTTCAGCAAGTGCGAATTTTGGCTGGAGAAAATTTCATGTTTGGGACACGTAATTTCTCAAGAGGGTATTTCAGTTGACCCGGCGAAAGTAGAGGCTGTGACTAATTGGAAGAGGCTAGAAAATCCCACCGAGGTCCGCAGCTTTCTAGGACTGGCTGGATATTACCGGCGTTTCATCAAGGACTTTTCCAAACTAGCCGGTCCTCTAACCGACTTGACAAAGAAACATGGTCGATTCATTTGGAATGCCCGAAGTGAGACAAGTTTTCAAGTGTTAAAGAAAAGATTGACCATGGCTCCAGTTCTAGTTTTACCTAACGGAGGTGACGGGTTTGTCGTGTATACCGATGAGTCGCGGGAAGGTCTAGGATTTGTGCTGATGCAGAACCGAAATGTGATATCTTTTGCCTCGAGAAAGTTAAAACCCCACGAGCAGAACTATCCAACCCACGGTCTGGAGTTAGCCGCAGTTGTTTTTGCTCTGAAGAAATGGAGACACTACCTATATGGGGTTACCTTTGAGATTTACTCAGACCATAAAAGTCTTAGGTACCTCGTCTCACAGAAGGAATTGAACATGAGGCAACGACGGTGGATGAAATTTTTGGAGGATTACGATTGTACCATCAACTACCATCCAGGAAAGGGGAACGTGGTGGCCGATGCCCTAAGTCGCAAAGCTCAGGTAGCAAGCTTAATGATCAAAGAGTGGGATTTGTTAGAATCCGTTTGTGAGTGGAAACCCTACCTTGGGAGTCATAAAGTGATTTTTGGTAACATTAAGGTAACCTCCACCCTCTTGGCAAGGATTAAAGAAGCTCAAAAGGAGGATTTGATGGTACGGAAGTGGGGAGAGAAAGTGGAAAAAGGAGAAACGACTGATTTCAATTTTAGTCCTGAAGGTGTTTTAAAATACCGAAACCGAATAGTGGTGCGTAAGGATGAGTCGTTGAAAACGGAGATTCTAGAGGAAGCCCATCGGTCCAAGTATACAATCCATCCGGGTAGTAGCAAGATGTATCAGGACCTGAAAGGAACCTATTGGTGGGATAATATGAAGAAGGAAATCGCTCTATACGTGTAAAAATGTCTCATTTGCCAACAGGTTAAGGCGGAGCATCAAAACCCATCGGGCTTGTTACAACCCCTTGAGATACCTGAATGGAAGTGGGAAAACATCACCATAAACTTCGTCTCAGGTTTGCCGCGAACGCAGCGAGGACACGATGCCGTTTGGGTGATCGTCGATCGATTAACCAAGTCGGCCCATTTCTTGCCGGTGAACATGAAGTATTCCATGGACAAGTTGGCCCAGCTGTACATGGACGAGATTGTTAAGCTACACGGTGTTCCTGTGAGCATCGTCTCCGATAGAGATCCCCGGTTCGTATCTCGGTTTTGCCAGAAGTTCCAGGGGACTCTAGGGACTAAACTCAATCTAAGCACCACCTATCACCCTCAGACGGACGGGCAATCGGAGCGGACAATCCAAACTCTCGAGGACATGCTACGGACTTGCATTCGGGATTTTGGAGGCAACTGGGGTCAACACATGACCTTAGTAGAGTTTGCGTACAACAACAGCTACCATTCGTCGATTCAAATGGCTCCATATGAAGCATTATATGGACGAAAATGCCGGTCACCAATTTACTGGGATGAAGTTGGCGAGAGGAAGGCACTGGATTCAGCAACTATTCCTTGGATGGAGGAGGCTCGAGAAAAGGTGAAGTTGATACGACAACGACTCCAAACTGCTCAAAGCCGACAAAAGAGCTACACAGACAATCGAAGAAAAGACTTGGAGTTCGAGGTTGGAGACCATGTGTTTCTTAAAGTCACACCATTACGGAGCGTTACAGCAGGTAGAGGAAAGAAGCTTCAACCGAGATTCGTCGGACCTTACAAAATTCTCCAAAGAATAGGTACGGTAGCGTATCGGTTAGAGCTGCCATCCAGTCTCTCTCGAATTCACGACGTCTTCCACGTCTCGATGCTAAAGAAGTACTATCCCGACCCCTCTCATATCTTACAACCAGAGGAGATTGACGTAAACGAAACGCTTGCCTACGAAGAGAAACCCGTCCAAGTGCTTGACCGGAAAGTCAAAGAGCTAAGAAACAAGCAGATTGCGTTGGTTAAGGTACTGTGGAGAAACCATGGGATAGATGAAGCTACCTGGGAAGTGGAAGAAGAAATACGAAAGAAATACCCTGAACTTTTCGTGAGTTGAGGTGAGAAATTTCGAGGGCAAAATTCTTTTAAGGGGGAGAGAGTGTGAGAACCCGTATTTTTTTTTTCATTTTCTAGGTTTTATTATATTCAATGGCTTGTTTTCTGCATTTTCGTGATTAGGAAAATTTCTAGATACTTTTAAATAGCAGATATAGTTTTTAGATGATTTTTCTAGTATCGAATAGTTTTTGAGAAATTAAGAGCGTATACCGGACGTGAGACCCACTAGGGCGAAAAGTTCGGAAAAATTCGGCCAGTTAGG
Source organism: Coffea eugenioides (assembly GCF_003713205.1). Classification (NCBI taxonomy): domain Eukaryota; kingdom Viridiplantae; phylum Streptophyta; class Magnoliopsida; order Gentianales; family Rubiaceae; genus Coffea; species Coffea eugenioides. The sequence goes on from NW_020863755.1 coordinate 30,274, forward strand.
TTAAGTTTTGGATACTGGATTTAATTAACTGGGTGTTAAGAGATAATTAAATGTTGCTATTTGGATTGGTGTGAGAGGAAACAAAGAGACAGAGATGCATTTATGGAAGTGACAAGTGTCACTTGGATATTGGGTTGACCTTTTGACTACTATTCCATGTTTTACCATTTGACTAAATAAACTAAAAACATACCAAAATTTGCTTCATTTCCAAGCTCTTGTGGCCGGCCAACTTCAAGGAAGAAAGAAAGAAAACCTCTTCAACTTCTTGATTCCCTCTTGCTCAAATCCAATAACTCAACCATCTAATCTTGTTTTTGTTCCATAGAAACCCTTAAGGGAGTGTTTGTGAGGTGTTTAGTGGAGTTGTTTGGAAAGCTAAGGGGATTAGTTGCTCCCTCTCTTGTATTGCTAAGGTGAGTAGTGAAGGACCCTTCTCCTCCCTCTAATGATGTCTAATTCATGATTGGTGGTGGTATAAGATGCAATTTTATGGATTATATCTTGATTTTTGGTTGAATTGGTGAAGTTTTATAATTATTGGGGATTTTTATGTTTTCATATGAATATGATTATGTGGTCATGTATGATGATTGGAAATGATATTTAAGGAAGCTAGAAGGTGAAAAAAGTGGTTAATTGCAAGCAATTTCTGTTTTGGAAAGAAAATTGGAAAGTTAGGGTTTCATTGTTCTTCATTCTGCCTGGCACTGTATCTCATAGTTAGAGGCCGAATTGGCTTTCGGTTAAAGCATGAAAGTTGTAGGGAATAATATTTTAGAGATTCCTGTAAAATTTCAGGTCAATCGGAGTAGTGTATCTTGATAAAAGATGGAATTACCCTTGCTTCCCTGGTTTTACCCGAATTTGATAGTTGCGTCTGTAATTGGTTATTTTGGTTGGGAATACTTCAGAATTGGTTGTTTAGGTCTTCTGATGAAATTTATCCTTGTATATTAGTTTTTGTATGGCTTTGGAATCACTTTATTTGGACTTAGGTAGGCTGACTTATGATGTTTGAACCAGAATGCGGTTTGTGAACCTGTTTTTCCGGTTCTGGTGTAGTATCTTGCATTTTTGACCTGGTTACACTCGAAACTGGACAGAGTTTCCTTCTTCAACATTGTAGCCCTATCTCTTAGCTTCGAAATGGTGTATCTTACACCTCCATCCGATAATCGTAGTGCCATTGGTACCAAAACCGTAAAATGATGTCAAAAACTATTTTTTTTGGGTTAACACTTAACTCCATTTCCGGATTTTTCTGGTTTCCTCTAATGCTTATGTATGCTTATGGAACCCTATTTTGGTAGTATTAGGCATTGGTTTATGACTCGTTATCGAGTCTCATTGTACTTGTTTGCATGTTTTAGGGCGTGACGGTGGTTCACGACGCTCCTTTGACGGAGGTGCATGAAATATCATTTTCAAGCTTGGTGAGTGTACTACTCACTTGTGTGTTACTGTATGACTTTGATACTTGAACTTGATGCGTTGAATGTTTATTGCACCATTGTTATTGAGTTAAGTGAGGGTGTACTTGATCACTCTCACTTATATGCCTTATATCATTGTTTATCATGTTATTGGAATGTTACATGGAATGTCACATGAAATGAAAGTCCTTGACTTGGTGTCGTTTGGACGAGTATCCAACCACCATGATTGTTATCATTGAGCTCAACCCCATTGGTAGTTGATTGAATCGAGCCGGCGAGGGCTTGGTCGTGCCAATTAATGAGCCTTGGGGACTGTTATATGGAATCTTGTAGTATGAGAGACTCTCGAGTAATACCACATTGCAAGTGTTTGGAGTTCGGGCCCGGTAGGGGTATGTTGGGTGGAAGGAATGGAAGTAAAGTGGAGCCTACGGTTGGTTACTTTTAAACATTGACGGAGAGTCAATGAGGTCCGATCAAGAATGCAAACGAGGAAAAGGGCTCTTGAGAGCCGGCCGTATCCTTTTATCACCATTGTTGATGTGTGCCTTTGTTTACTTTTGATGAATTTGAATGAAAAACTTTATGCTTATGTGAACTTTGCTGCTTGAGTGGTATTATCTCACTGGGCGTAAGCTCACCCTATTCCTTTTGTTTTCCTTACAGGAAAATAAATACTTTTGGACTGGATTTGATAGTTGGTTGCCGAATTGAGCTAGATGGACATATCTTTTGTATAGCTCCTTGATTGAAACCCTAAATGTATTTTTGGGTCCGTTTCTCTTTTGATTTGGCAAACCATACATGTATCCACTTTTGAATACTTTTGCATGCCACTTTGGATTGTAAATGCTAAATTTCAAGATGTGAATGTTTGCTTGATATTTGGTTGGGTTCTGACGGGTTGGTTACTATTGATGGCCGACTTGTGAGAACCCGTAACTTTTTCATTTTCTAGGTTTTATTATCTTTAATGGCATGTTTTTTGCATTTTCTTGATTAGGAAAATTTCTAGATAATTTTTATGAGCAAATAGAGTTTTTAGGTGATTTTTCTAGTATCGAATAGTTTTTGAGAAATTAAGAGTATATATCGGACGTGGGACCCGCTAGTGCGGAAAATTCGGAAAAATTCGGCCAACTAGGTTAAGTTTCGGATATTGAGATTAAATTACCGGGTGTTGTGAGATAATTAGAGGTTGCTATGTGGATTGATGTGAGAGGGAACAAAGGGATAGAGATGCATTAATAGAGTGACAAGTGTCACTTGGACATTGGTAGCACTTTTTGACTACTATTCACACTTTTTCCATTTGGTTAAAATAATTCAAAATTGACCAAAAATTCACTCAAATTTTGCTCTTCATAGCCGGCCCTCTCCTCCAAGAAAGAAAGAAAGAAAACTCTTCAAATTCTTGCCTCCATCTTGCTCAAATTCAACTAATCAACCACTTAATCTTGCTTTTGTTCCATAGAAACCTTTAAGTGAGTGATTGTGAGGTGTTTGGTGGAGTTGTTTGGAAAGCTAAGGTGACAAGTTGCTCTCTCTCTTGTGTTGCTAAGGTAAGTTGAGAAGGACCCCTCTCCTCCCTCTAATGATGCTTAATTTATGCTTAGTGGTGGTATAAGATGCAACTTTATGGATTATATTGTGATTTTTGGTTGAATTGATGAAGTTTTATAATTTTTGTAATTATTGGGAATTTTTCTGTTTTAATATGAATATGATTGTGTGGTTATGTATGATGATTGGAAATGGTATTTAAGGAAGCTAGAAGGTGGAAAAAGTGGTAAATTGCAAGCAATTTCTGTTTTGGAAAGAAAACTGGAAAATTAGGGTTCTTGGAATTACATTCTGCCCGGTTTTGTAGCTCATTGTTAGAGGCGAATTAGCCTTGGGTTAAAACATGAAAGTTGTAGGGAATGATATTTTAGAGTTCCTTCAAACTTTTAGGTCAATCGGAGTAGCGTAGCTTGAGAAACGACGGAATTACCCTTGCTGCCCTGGTTTTACCCGAATTTGGGAATTGCTTCTGTAATTGGTTATTTTGGTTGGGAATGCTTCTGAATTGGTTGTTGAGGTCTTCTGATGAAATGTAACCCTGTTTCTTAGCTTTCATATGGCTTTGTAATTTTTGGATTTGGACTTAGGTAGGCTGATTTATGATGTGTGCACCAGAATGCGATTTGTGAATCTGTTTTTGCGGTTCTGGTGTAGTATATTGCATTTTTGACCTGGTTACACTCAAAACTGGGCTGAGTGACTTTCTGAAATATTGGATCCCTATCTCTTAGCTTCGAAACGGTGGATCTTGTACCTTCATTCGATAATTGTAGTGCCATTGGTACCAAAACCGCAAAATGATGTCAAAAACTATTTTTTTCCGGGTTAACACTTACTACATTTCCGGATTTTTCTGGTTTCCTCTATTGCTTGTGTGTGCTTATGGAACCCTATTTTGGGAATATTTGGCATTGGTTTATGACTTGTCATTGAGTCTTATTGTGCTTATTGGAATATTTTAGGGCTTGACTTTCCTTTCCGGTCATTTTCCTAGCTAAATTTTGTACTTGAATGACTTTAAGCCTAGTGAACGGCTTTTGGAAATGAAATTATTTTTGTACGAGATGTTGGGACTGATTTGAAGAAATAATGAAGCCATGACGGCTGGAAAAGTAAGCAAATTTAGGGAAAATGCGGTCCAATTTTCTAGGCCGTTTGGTTCCTTTAAGTTTGAATTGCCTTTTGGTAGAAATGAAGGACTTTTGGGTTGTTTGAGCCTAGGTCTTCATGTTACCTTTCCGTTTCCAAAAAAATCATGTTTTGCACCCTTGCATTAGTAATTATTTGGCGAGGCATACGGCTGGTAGTCGAGCCTCACATGTGCATCCTGTATACTCGATTTTTGAAAGTGGAACCTTCAATTGTTTTACTTTGATTATTTTAGGGTTTCTTGGCGATTAAAGCCAATCCGAAGTGAAAATTTTTGAAGTATCCGTACTTGAATCGGTGAGTGTACCACTCCCCTCACTTGTTGTTGTTTAACTCGATTTCTGTACATGCAATCTGTGATATGAACGACTGAACTATCTATTTATTCTGTTTGAGACGAGGGTGTACTTTATTACACTCGTTCTCTTGTCTGTTCATATGCCAATTTTGAGTGCGTATCTGAATCAGCTATCTGTATATGGTATATGTATCTGTATCTGTTCTGACGTCGTTTGGAAGCTTGTATCCAACGACCTTTCTGGGACCTCTGAGCTCAACCCCTGTGGCTAGTTACTCGAGTCGGGCCGGCAAGGGCCTGGTCGATTAGATAACGAACCACGGTAGTCTGTTTTGGGATCTTTGGGTATTGAGACCCTTGATTCCGGTATACTCGAGTATTACCATTTCTGATCTGATTGGATTTCGGGCCCAGTGGAGGTATGTGAGGTGGAAGGAGTCGAAAAAGTGGAGTCTACGGTATTGGTTACTTCTGTAACGTTGACGGAGTGTCAACTATTATTTCGATCAAGTTTCGGTGACGCAAATGGGAATTTGGCTCCTGCGAGCCACCTGTATCCTTCCTATTTGAATCATTGGTTCCTTTACTTTACATCTGGCATGTGTACCTGATTTGTTAAATGTGAAATGCCATGATTTTACTGCTATATGTCTGGTACCTCATTGAGCGCAAGCTCACCCCTTTCTGTTCCTTTTGTTTTTCTTACAGGAAAATAAATACTTTTGGACTGAATTTGATAGTTGGTTTGTGAGAACCCGTATTTTCCCTTAATGTTTTTCCTAGGGTTTTTCCCCTTTAATGGCATGTTTTCTGCATTTTCTGGCTTAGGAAAATTTTCTTGGTGAATTTTATGAGTAATTATAGTTTTTAGATGATTTTTCTAGTATTGGATAGTTTTTGAAAAATTACGGATATATAATGGACGTGGGACCCACTAGTGCGAAAAGTTCGGAAAAAATTCGACCAATAAGGTTAAGTGTCGGATACTGTGTAAAATTTATCGGGTGTTAAGAGATAAGTAGAGTGTGTGAAATGATTGATGTGAGAGAGAAAAGAAAGGATAGGAATGCATTAATGAAGTGCCACGTGTCACTTGGTGATTGGTTTTGACTTAAGAACACTATTCACCTTTTTTGACTTTTGACCAAAATTGGTTAAATATCTAAAAATTTCACAAAAAATCACCATTTTCTTTCACCTTGTGGCCGGCCCTCTCTCTTGCCAAGAAGGAAGAAAACTTCTTCAATCTTCAAACTTTCCATTAGCTCAAATCATCTAAATCAATCACACCAACTAGTTTCCACTCCATACAATCTTTCCGTTTAGTGTTAGTGGTGAGTTTGGTGAAGTTTTTGGAAGAGCTAAGGTGGTCTACAACTCCTATTCTCTTGTTTACTAGGTAAGTGATGATTGAACATCCTCTTATATCTAATGATGCTTATTTTGTGCCTAATGGTGGCTTGAGTGATGGAATGTGTGATTTATTTCTTGATTTGAGTTGATTTGGTGAAGTTTTTATATTTTTGAGGAATTTTCTGGTTTAAAATGAATGTGATGTTGTGGCTATCTTTGATGATTGGAAATAGTCTATAAATACTCTAGTAGGTGTGAATTAGTGATAAATGCAACCAATTTTGGGTTTGGATTGAAATGAGAAAAGTTGGGGTTGATAACCCCTAAATCTGTCCGGTTTTGGATCATAGGGTTAGAGGCCGAATTGGACTTTGCTCAAAACATGAAAGTTGTAGGTATTGACGAGTTTGAAGTGCCTGCAAAATTTCAGGGCATGTAAAGTAGCGTAGAGTGAGATATGTCATTTTTACTGTTGCTGTTCTGGGTGATCAGAATGTGCGAACTGCGATTGTAATCGTCTGTTTTGACTGGAATTGCTTTGGATTTGGATGTTGGTGTCTTCTGATGAAATTTAGCTTGATGTCTTAGCTATCATATGCCTTTGGAATCAATGCATTTGGACCTGCATAGACTGATTTGGACTAATTACAGCATAATGTGATTTGTAAACCTGCAATTACGGTTCTGGTTTTGTATTCTGCATTTTTGACCTAGTTGTGCTAGGATTTGGACTGAGTGGCCTTCTACATTGTTGTAGCCCTGTCTTTTAGCTTCGAGATGGTGGGTCTTACACCCTCATCCGATAAGCGTAGAGCATTTTGTGCCATTACCGCAAAAGGAGGATGAAAACTATTTTTTTTTTGTTAAGGTCACGTGAGTGCATTGCTGGAATTTCTGGTTATCTATGCTACTTGTTGATGCATATGAAACCCTTTTGGGGTTGCGATTGGCATGGCTTTATGACCTGTTATCGAGTCTTATGGTATTTGTTTACGTGTTCTAGGGCGTGACGTTAGTGCACGACGTACTTTGGACGACGGTGCATGAAACCTCACCTACGTGAGTGGTGAGTATACTACTCACTTGAATGTTACAATGTGGCTTTGCTATATGTGATTTTGATGCCTTGAAGGCTTATTTGGCTATTGGAATTGATTGAGGTGAGGGTGTACTTGACCGCCCTCACCCCTTGTGATACCGTTAATGACTGATTACCGTTTTACTGAAATACTGCACTTGCTATATGAGATATTGAATTCCATTCATGGAAAACTGATTTGGTGTCGTTTGGACGAATATCCAACGGCCTTACTGTATTATTGAGCTCAACCCCGTAGGTAGTCAATTGAATCGAGCCGGCGAGGGCTTGGTCGTGAAAATTGACATGCCACGGGGACTGTACTGGGGAATCTTGTAGTGATGAGACTCTTGGTTCCGGTATACTCGAGTATTACCAAAAGCTACTGATTGGAGTGCGGGCCCGGTTGGGGTATGTTTGGTGGAAGGGATGGGAGTGAAGTGGGTTCTACGGTTGGTACTCATAAACGTTGACGGAGAGTCAATGAGATTGGATCAAGAATGTAAGCGTGGAAATGGGCTCTTGAGAGCCGTCCGTATCCTTTTACCGATTTGTTTTGCTTCCTATTTGGATACTTGAAATGAACGGTTATGCTTAAGTGATCTTTGTTGCTTATGTGTTAGTTGCTCACTGGGCTTTAGCTCACTTTGTTCCATTTGTTTTCCTTACAGGAAAATGATCATTTTTGGAAGATCATACCTGTTGGTTGCCAAATTGAGCCATGTATATGTCTATGTTGAATAGCTCTTTGCATGAAACCCTAATGTGTATTGGGTTCATCTTTTGATTGGCAAACCGAACATGTGTATCCATGATGAATAGCTTTTGGCATGCCAAATTGGTTGTAAATGTTGAATTGCAATGTATTAATGGTTGGTTGACATTTGGTTGGATTTCTGATTAACTTGTATTTCAAACGGCAAAAGAAAAATTTGGCTACTCCCGGCCTAGTATCCGGATTCGGACATGGCCGGTACTGTTCATCAACGGATTCGATTTTTCATTTTTTTTATTTTGTGATTTTGACTTGTTTACGCGCGTGGGTATGTTCCGGAACGTATTAGATCGACGTGAACTGATCCGTAGTCCTGGCGAGAGCTGGGCAGGCAGCCCGCTAACCCCTTTGGTTCGCCTTAGGGGAAAGTGGGGCTGTTACAGTTGGTATCAGAGCCACTTCGCGTGGTCTCTGCGCGGAGTGAGACTGGGCCAAGTGGTGTTGTGGTTCTAATTTCATGAATATGTCTAAGTGCTCGTTTGAGCATAAGTTATGAACCAGGCATGTGAGAAGTGTACGAATCATTATCATGGGACTTGAGGAAGTTAAGTATGTATGTCGGGTAGGAATCTTTAATAAGGATGATTTACGCTTGGGACCGGCCGGCTCGAGTTGTGAATTATCTTGGATGGGATTCTTGGGCCCGGATACGAACGAAATAAGAGCGCCTAGGTTAGAGGACTTGGGCAATTGTGGGACATACGTGATAGGCCTTAGGAATACATTATTCTCTTTAAGATGAATGATATATTTTAAGTTGAAATGTCAGTTAACTAACGAATTAATGTTTGTAGGTATGGATCCGGGCAGTTCTAGCGGCATGGGACCGGGACCGAGACCTCCGAGTGCGAGTGGCCCAGAGGACCGGGTGCTGCGTAAGCGGGCGATCCGCTATCGGAGGAGGCTTGGGGAGCCTTATAGTTTGTATTCCCCTTTTGGACAGGTGTCGCACCGACCCTGTGAGTGCTGGTATACCTATGGCTATCCTGACGAGGTTGTTTTAGCGATGGATGACGAGCGTTATCACCTAGGCAGGACAGTTGAGACTTTGAGGGCGCAGCTGGAGGAGGCTAGAGAGTTTAGCCGTTGGCAGGCGTTGCGCGTTAGGGACCTGGAGCGGGATCTTCGACACACACACCAGCACCTCTTCGCTATGAGGATGCAGCTTAGGGAGAGGGCCCGGAGTATTACGTTTGACTGTGGGGTTTTACTAGACATGGCCGCGGAGGCACCACCACGAGCTGCTGGTCCAGAGCAGATAGGCGAGATAGATACTTTAGGTTCCGTTGGGAACCGGGGCCCTAGGGGAGGTGATTAGGGTTGCTTTTGTATTATGAGTAGCTGGTAGATTACTTTTGCTAGGACTGGCATGGCTAATTTCTTTGGTTATTTGGTGGACTGACTAGCTTTTTGGAGCCGAAGTGCTCGTGTGCATAATGGGTTTTGTACCGACTGGAGGTCGGGTACTTTGTATATCTTTTGGTGTGGTTTTGTAAATAAATGTATATATTTGAGTCGTATCTTTTGGTACCTACGCTTTTGCGTGCTTTTCGTGTATTTGTTTTGTGTTTTTATTTTGTTTCTAGTTGGAGTATTACGCACACGATAGGTATGGATCTATAGACTTTTGCACCACCTGATTGGTAAGTGTTGGAATTTGCTCTACTTGAACTACTTGGGACTGACCTCGAACTACCTGAGATTGATCTTGAGCTGCCTGAGACCGACTAGACTGAACTTCCTTGAGACGTGACCCTGTTAGGCGAGTGTGTTCATACGTACTCTTAATGGACCTAATTTCACCGAATATATGGTATGTGACCTGTAGGTGGACTTGAATTTTATGACTATTTACGAATGTGAATTGCTGGACAGAGGTTAGGCCAGTGTGTTCTTACCTGTACTCATGATCCTTGAACTTGAACTTGTACTCTTATTTGTGTTCATGCTCCCTGAACTTGTAATATTTGACCCTACTCTTGAACTTCTTCGTACTCATGTGGTTGTAGACCGGCTACTACGTTTCTGTAGCGGTTGAACTGAACCTCTCTGGTGGGGCATTGCCTGTTGTGTTGTCCAGCACCGCCATTCTTCTGGCGAGGCATGCCTGTTGTGTTGTCCAGCACCACCAGGGATGAAATACTTGAACGAAGGCTCTCTGGCGAAGTTTCGCCGTTGTGCGAACTTGTTGTGTTGTCCAGCACCGCCAGGGACCAATACTTGAACTAAGGCTTTTGGTGAAGTATAGCCGTTGTGCTAGCTTGTTGTGTTGTCCAGCACCACCAGGGCCAACTTACTGAACTGAAATTCTTTGGTGAAGCATAGCCGTTGTGCTAGCTTGTTATACCCTGAATGTCTTCCCCATATCTGGGACATTAAGTCCGATTTCAAGCCTTTTGCCTGTTTTATCTGGTTACGCGATTAACTCCCTACTGGACCACTGGACCATGACTATTTGATAAGTTGGATTGGCGTGATACTGAGTACTTGAATTTGATAAGTGATTTACAAGATCATGAATTGTGATAAGTAAGATTAGAATGTTTCTTAGTATTTGACTGACTTTGGGAAAAACAAATTGGACCTGGTGAATACGAGTTGGAGTAGATGGAATTCTACTGCTTGATTGGTTTCTGAGCGATATCTTGACCGGCTTTATATAGGAGTTAGAATGTCGAGGACGACATTCTTTTAAGGGGGAGAGAGTGTGAGAACCCGTATTTTCCCTTAATGTTTTTCCTAGGGTTTTTCCCCTTTAATTGCATGTTTTCTGCATTTTCTGGCTTAGAGAATTTTCTTGGTGGATTTTATGGATAAATATAGTTTTTAGATGAGTTTTCTAGCATTGGGTAGTTTTTGAAAAATTACGGATAGATTATGGACGTGGGCCCCACTAGCGCGAAAAGTTCGGAAAAATTCGGCCAATAAGGTGAAGTTTCGGATACTGTGTAAAATTTATCGGGTGTTAAGAGATAAGTAGAGTGTGTGAAATGATTGATGTGAGAGAGAAAAGAAAGGATAGGAATGCATTAATGAAGTGCCACGTGTCACTTGGTGATTGGTTTTGACTTAAGAACACTATTCACCTTTTTTGACTTTTGACCAAAATTGGTTAAATATCTAAAAATTTCACAAAAAATCACCATTTTCTTTCACCTTGTGGCCGGCCCTCTCTCTTGCCAAGAAGGAAGAAAACTTCTTCAATCTTCAAACTTTCCACTAGCTCAAATCATCTAAATCAATCACACCAACTAGTTTCCACTCCATACAATCTTTCCGTTTAGTGTTAGTGGTGAGTTTGGTGAAGTTTTTGGAAGAGCTAAGGTGGTCTACAACTCCTCTTCTCTTGTTTACTAGGTAAGTGATGATTGAACATCCTCTTATATCTAATGATGCTTATTTTGTGCCTAATGGTGGCTTGAGTGATGGAATGTGTGATTTATTTCTTGATTTGAGTTGATTTGGTGAAGTTTTTATATTTTTGAGGAATTTTCTGGTTTAATATGAATGTGATGTTGTGGCTATCTTTGATGATTGGCAATAGTCTATAAAGACTCTAGTAGGTGTGAATTAGTGATAAATGCAACCAATTTTGGGTTTGGATTGAAATGAGAAAAGTTAGGGTTGATAACCCCTAAATCTGTCCGGTTTTGGATCATAGGGTTAGAGGCCGAATTGGACTTTTCTCAAAACATGAAAGTTGTAGGTATTGACGAGTTTGAAGTGCCTGCAAAATTTCAGGGAATGTAAAGTAGTGTAGAGTGAGATATGTCGTTTTTACTGTTGCTGTTCTGGGTGATCAGAATGTACGAACTGCGATTGTAATCGTCTGTTTTGAATGGAATTGCTTTGGATTTGGATGTTGGTGGCTTCTGATGAAATGTATCTTGATGTCTTATCTATCATATGCCTTTGGAATCAATGCATTTGGACCTGTATAGACTGATTTGGACTAATTACAGCATAATGTGATTTGTAAACCTGCAATTACGGTTCTGGTTTGGTATTCTGCATTTTTTACCTAGTTGTGCTAGGATTTGGACTGAGTGGCCTTCTACATTGTTGTAGCACTGTCTTTTAACTTCGAGATGGTGGGTCTTACACCCTCATCCGATAAGCGTAGAGCACTTTGTACCATTACCGCAAAAGGAGGACGAAAACTGTTTTTTTTTTGTTAAGGTCACGTGAGTGCATTGGTGGAATTTCTGGTTATCTATGCTACTTGTTGATGCATATGAAACCCTTTTGGGGTTGCGATTGGCATGGCTTTATGACTCGTTATCGAGTCTTATGGTATTTGTTTACGTGTTCTAGGGCGTGACGTTAGTGCACGACGTACTTTGGACGACGGTGCATGAAACCTCACCTACGTGAGTGGTGAGTATACTACTCACTTAAATGTTACAATGTGGCTTTGCTATATGTGATTTTGATGCCTTGAAGGCTTATTTGGCTATTGGAATTGATTGAGGTGAGGGTGTACTTGTCACCCCTTGTGATACCGTTAATGACTGATTACCGTTTTACTGAAATACTGCACTTGCTATATGAGATATTGAATTCCATTCATGGAAAACTGATTTGGTGTCGTTTGGACGAATATCCAACGGCCTTACTGTATTACTGAGCTCAACCCCGTAGGTAGTCAATTGAATCGAGCCGGCGAGGGCTTGGTCGTGAAAATTGACATGCCACGGGGACTGTACTGGGGAATCTTGTAGTGATGAGACTCTTGGTTCCGGTATAATTCGAGTATTACCAAAAGCTACTGATTGGAGTGCGGGCCCGGTTGGGGTATGTTTGGTGGAAGGGATGGGTGTGAAGTGGGTTCTACGGTTGGTACTCATAAACGTTGACGGAGAGTCAATGAGATTGGATCAAGAATGTAAGCGTGGAAATGGGCTCTTGAGAGCCGTCCGTATCCTTTTACCGATTTGTTTTGCTTCCTATTTGGATACTTGAAATGAACGGTTATGCTTAAGTGATCTTTGTTGCTTATGTGTTAGTTGCTCACTGGGCTTTAGCTCACTTTGTTCCATTTGTTTTCCTTACAGGAAAATGATCATTTTTGGAAGATCATACCTGTTGGTTGCCAAATTGAGCCATGTATATGTCTATGTTGAATAGCTCTTTGCATGAAACCCTAATGTGTATTGGGTTCATCTTTTGATTGGCAAACCGAACATGTGTATCCATGATGAATAGCTTTTGGCATGCCAAATTGGTTGTAAATGTTGAATTGCAATGTATTAATGGTTGGTTGACATTTGGTTGGATTTCTGATTAACTTGTATTTCAAACGGCAAAAGAAAATTTGGCTACTCCCGGCCTAGTATCCGGATTCGGACATGGCCGGTACTGTTCATCATCGGCTTCGATTTTCATTTTTTTTTTATTTTGTGATTTTGACTTGTTTACGCGCGTGGGTATGTTCCGGAACGTATTAGATCGACGTGAACTGATCCGTAGTCCTGGCGAGAGCTGGGCAGGCAGCCCGCTAACCCATTTGGTTCGCCTTAGGCGAAAGTGGGGCTGTTACATGGTTGCCGAATTGAACTGGATGGACATATCTTTTGTGTAGCTCATTGATTGAAACCCTAAATGTACTTTTGGGTCCGTTTCTCTTTTGATTTGGCAAACCGTATATGTATCAACTTTTGAATAACTTTTGTATACCACTTTGGATTGTATATGCTTGATTTCAACATGTAAATATTTGCTTGATGTTTGGTTGAGTTTTGACGTGTCGGTTACTATTCATGCCGACTCTGGTTCCATTTTTTTTTATTTTGTGATTTTGACCTGTTTATGCGCGTTTGTAAGTTCCGGAACGTATTAGATCGCTCTAAACTGAATCGTTAGTCCTGGCGAGAGCTGGGCAGGCAGTCCGCTAACCCCTTTGGTTCGCCTTAGGGGAAGGTGGGGCTGTCACATGACTCCGTTTTTCATTTTTTTTATTTTGTCATTTTGACCTGTTTATGCGCGTTTATATGTTTCGAAACGTATTAGATCGCTCTAAACTGAACCGTTAGTCCTGGCGAGAGTTAGGCAGGCAGTCCGCTAACCCCTTTGGTTCGCCTTAGGGGAAGGTGGGGCTGTCACAGGTCAAGTTCATGAAACTCTATGAAATTATTTATTATTCCCCCTAGATACATCACCTACTTTCATAGTCTTGATATCTAAATTTTAAGAATCCAGATCTGCTTATTAACAGTTGATTTCATCACTACCAACAACTATGGTGACTTGTAATTTGTAGTAAATAAAATACATGTATTAAATCAAATTCATGAACTACAAAATAGTAAGTTTAACATACAAATCAAACAAGTTCTTAATCTCAATAATAAATTCATACATCACTGTAGGATTCAAAAGTTTAGCCTCGTATAGTATTCGAACAAACACAAATAAAACTACAACCAAGTTCTTCCATTCAAGTTCTACAAGAGATGAAGTTGAGAGCAACTTCACAAAGGATGATTAGTTAGTTGGTTATGTGGATCCACCCTCAAGTTTCGATCAACCTACAAGCTATTGCCTCCTTGGATCTCTCTCAAGCTTGTTGAATAAGAAAGTAGTTGGCTAGGGTTTATGCAAGAACAAAACTATGGTTTGCCTCACTTTTTCTTCTCTCCAATTATGTCCCCTAATTTTTATTCATCAAGTATTTATAGAAGAGGTTGAAGGTGGTCAAACTCTAGAAAATTCAGCCTTTGGTTTGGCCGACATCAAAGCCACCCCTTGGATCGGTGGTGGCTTAATTAGGACTGGTAGGGTTCAATTGTAGCCAACCCTGGTTCTCAATTTGTGCTCATTCTGCATCTCAATCGGTCCTCTAATCGGTCATGCCCAATTTCCAATTGACCATGTCCATTTCAAGCCACTCTATCTTTCTTTCTTTGTTTCTTTTTCTAGTTGTTCCACCTTGTATGCAATTGGACTTGATTCCATCCACCTGCACTTCATGATCATTGAAAAATATCATCAATTTCTCCTTGTAAATGTTCTACATGTTCAAAATACCTACAATGCATGAACGAGTGGCCAATGAATTCGTAAAATTTGCAATATATGATAACAAACCCTAATTTCATGCATGTACAGAAAATCGTAGTTAAACACTTATAAAAGTTCCTAAAACATACTAAAACAAGCACATTGTGTGAGGACCCGAAAATTATTTTATACTTTCTCTTATTTTTGAAAAAAATTAATTTAGCTTTTCTTTTATTTTACTTTACTTGCCTATTTACTAGCCTTAATTTTATGGTGATTTTAAAGGTTAAGTCAAGATTTTTCTCTTTTCCCTTTTTATAATTTGGTGCATATTAAGTTTAGTAGAGTATTATGATAGTTTGACTGACTAGTGAGATGTGCGCATTATATTTGGTGGACGAGAACTGGTGTGGTGCTAGAAGGATTATGTGATTAGAAGTGTTAATGTGACAGCCCCACCTCACCCTAAGGCGAACCAAAGGGTTCAGCGGACCGCCTGCCCAGCTCTCGCTAGGACTACGGAGTCGAACCACTCAAACCCTAGATAGGACGCGCGAGAACTCAACGAAAACGTACAATTGGAGACCACCCAGGGGTAAACAGAACTTACCAAACTATACGGAAGTACGGGACGTCAATTAAATACTTATACATAGATTTACATCGGAGTCTTGAACCAATGAACCAACATACAAGCCAGAGTATTCACGCTATACAAAATACAATTAGGGTTTCAGTTACAGAAGAGCATAAACAAAAGAAATCCTACAACTGGTTCAACTCTTTTCTTCCAAAAATCTTGGTTTCAAAACATGGAACCCTGTAAGGAAAAACAAAGGTAACAGAAAGGGGTGAGCTTGCGCTCAATGAGGTACCAGACATAAAGCAGTAAAATCATGGCATTTCACATTTAACAAATCAGGTACACATGCTAGAACCAATGATTCAAATAGGGAAGGATACAGGTGGCTCGCAGGAGCCAAATTCCCATTTGCTTCACCGAAGCTTGATCGAAATAATAGTTGACACTCCGTCAACGCTAAAGGAGTAACCAATACCGTAGACTCCACTTTCTCCGATTCCTTCTACCTCATATACCCCTACCGGGCCCAAACTCCAATCAGTTCAGAAATGGTAATACTCGAGTATACCGGAATCAAGGGTCTCAATACCCAAAGATCCCAAAACAGACTACCGTGATTCGTTATCTAATCGACCAGGCCCTTGCCGGCCCGACTCGAGTAACTAGCCACAGGTGTTGAGCTCAGAGGTCACAGAAAGGTCGTTGGATACAAGCTTCCAAACGACGTCAGAACAGATATAGATGCAGATACAGATACAGATAACAGATTCAGATTCACACCAAAAATTGGCATATGAACAGACAAGAGAACGAGTGTGATAAAGTACACCCTCGTCTCCAACAAAATAAGTAGATAATTCAGTCGTTCATATCACAGATTGCATGTACAGAAATCGAGTTAAACAACAAGTGAGGGGAGTGGTACACTCACCG